>NW_015664178.1:471456-488374 GCF_001515625.1 Sinocyclocheilus rhinocerous | reverse complement strand
AAAATATCTTCATGGAACATGATCTTTACTTAATATCCTAATGATTTTTGGCATAAAGTAAAAATTTATAATTTTGACCCATACAATGTATTTTTGGCTATTGCTACAAATATACCCCAGCGACTTAAGACTGGTTTTGTGGTCCAGGGTCACATATATGATTTGTATACTGGATTACACGTTACAGTATGTGGGATATTGATTGCAAGACACTGGACAAGATTTACATTTACGCATTTACTTTTGGTCTGTCAGCAAATTACAGTTCAATATCATTGTGAAAATATACAAAATGGAATGTCGAATCAGCCACTTTTACCCTTCATTAGCGAAAGTCAAGATTCAACAGAGCAATTTATCAATACAGGACACATTTACAAAAATATTTAATAGGAATGTATTGAAAATTATGACAGCTGGTTCAACCATTTTGCATTGAATGACTTATGCAATAAACTAATGCTTAGATGTTCTGGGGAGTAAGCCTTTTCAACTAAAAACCAGTGTAATATGTTTTGATGAACATGACATAAGCAACTGATAATGCAGAATTTGTACATAATCAGTTGCATGAATGTATAAGCATTGGCAATTTGTTCAGAAGAATGAGAAATTGCTTTTATGGTGTGCACAAGTGACTAGATAGTGTGGAGATTGAACACTTGGAAAATACCAAGTGCCTGAAAAAACTGTCAAATGGAATAAGAGAAAGTATTTTAACATCGTAATTAAACACTAAATTAAATAAAGAGAGAAAAGAATGTGCTTTAGTAAGAGCCTAGAAGAACAAAAAATTAAAGCACTTAAGTGCTCTGGTGTCAAACAAGGTGACTGGAAACATTTTTTCAGTTTCCAGTCTCCTTTTGTGTGAGTGTTTGTGGGTGCATGTTATTTGATTATCTCTGAATGTGTGCTGTTCGAGGTCATGATGGAAAGTATGAATTTAACATCTCTTTGCTTTCATGGCAGCTCGACAAGCCACCTTGTCTCTGGGAGGCGTGTGACTTTGTCTAATCTAATTTTGCTTTGCAGCTGCCTCGCTCTCTGACGTCAGCCCTTTGTGCTTCAAAGGCGAACCCACAGAAACTGAAATATAGAAGGAGTTATTTTGCTACAAAGAATCCATGGCCCCAAGCAAATTGATAATTTTCACACTACTGATACGCTGGAGCCAGTGTCTTTGCACTTACTGCCTTTTATAGCTTTTTGAAATGTTCCAGCGCTCAGGCACGCTGAGTCAGAGGAGGCATTCGTTCTCATTTGTCACATTAAATGACCAAACTAATCATGCTGGGGAACATCATGGAACATTTGTAACCTTACAGTGGCAATAAAACTCCATTAAACAGAGAGAGTCTCATTGTTAAAGTGCTCTGGTCAGATCCGTTGTTGGATTGGTTGCAAACAAGGTTAACTTAATGTCTCAACCGCAAAACAGGGTTCAAATTCCACATGTGCATTGCTTATATATATATACGAGTTACCCTGAAATGGACCATTTAATGTCTGGTTAATGATCAAACATGTTTAACCATTAATAAACCGTATATTTCTGTCATTCTTTGAAGATAAAGGCCCTAGTATACTCATGGAGAAGTTTTTTTTTCTTCATTCTTCACTAGGGGTAAAAATAACTAATGGTATTTCGAAGGTGTTTACCAGCCGGAGCAAACTATTCTGGAAAGTTTGTTTTCGAACTCCCAAAAATTAGTTTTGTTTTGACCTGATTTAGTTTGAAATGACAATTTTGCTTAAAGTATATGAGGGTCTTAACTTATTCAACTTCACTGTCTCTCATACAGGTGAAATATATAATGTACTACTTTGCCTGGGTGATCTTTATCTTGTGGACATAAACCTGTGAGATCATTCTGTTACATCGCACTTTTATGTGAAATTTGAAAACATGAAAATAAATACATTAAACTATAATGCGATTGACATGCTGTAAAGCTACCCAGCTAACCAAATGTCCTAAAAACATTTCGCTAGCTTTACAGTTAAGTTATGAAAACATTGTTTCTGAATATTTATGCTTTTTGAAAATGCTTTTGAAGACATGCACAAAATCACACAGTCATTACAAGGGTGCAGAATGCAACAGAACAGGAAGTGCTTCCTGTTCTGTGAATCAGTAGATGTTCAGTGCTCAACTGCATTCAAGAGATCTGCATCTGTTTTAAAAAAGAGCTGTGTGATGTGTGGAGGAGTCCTGAATGTATATACATCAGTATATCCTTCAGACCTTTCACTTGTATGGGCATCACTTTGTATTAAAAAGCAGAGACACATCTTGGCTCATAATTATTAATTTGGTTGTGCACAAACATTTTAATATGAACTTCTGCTGTTTTAATAAATAATACTGACTGACTAATGAAACAAAACTCACAAACTTAAGAATTGATAATTATTCTTCTGTACAGAATTCAATTCAGTTCTCTCCCATAAAAGTAAAAGATAGTATTTATTAGCATCTTGGCATTATCAGTCATAAAGGACAACATGGCTTTTGTTTCTTTTTTCTTTCTGATGAGTGAAGAAACAGATTTATGACTCTAAGATCACTGGTCAATAAGGAGAATAATTAAATGCAGTTTAACATGAAGTTAGGTTACTGTGTCCTTGCTCATTATAGGAACTTGAGCCACTTTCTTGCTTCAATGCTTTCACCCCTTAAGGCAAATAACGAGGTTAAAGCCAGGGACACTCAGGCAATGTTCTGAGCAAGGCCAAGTCAGACGTGATGCATTATACCAACAATGGCAATTGTCAATCTCAGCTCCTTCTTAAAAAACATTTAATTAAATGAGCTCCTAAGCTTTCATGTACAGATGCTCACTGGTTTTTGTTGAATTAAAGGAGGTACCTGTAGAATAGACATTCCTGAACTACATCTACAGTGATAACTTCATCGTGTATTAGAAAAGGGGAGGGATAAAAAAGGAAATATAATCTTCACTTTACAGGAGTCCAGATGAGCTCAAGTCACTGGACATCAGTCGTCTATAATGGAAACTCAATTAACTGCTATATTCTGTCTGGAGATTGAAGATGAATGTAGTTTGCACAATCAGTATTAGTCATTCTCTTTCAGGATACAGGCTGTATTCGCAAATCAGGTTACTGTGGGCAATGACTTCCTATAGGTCATGTGAATAGAGTAAATGCTTTTCATATGCCTATCCCCAAACTGCTTGCCCTATGTATGCTGGAGCCTTATGTGAAATGTATATAAATATAAGTGCAATACACTCACTATGTGTATTATTTCATTTATTATTATTATTATTATTATTTTAACTTTAAACTATGTACAAAGCTGAGGGATGTCACCTTTTTGGTTTAAAAATAATTTAAAATTCTCCTATTCTAACTTAATATGCAGTGTCAACTATACGTAAGCCGCCAATTGGTAAATTTTCTTGAAAGTTATAAATGTTGTGTCTTTGTGACACTGATTCCTGAATTGAGCATTCCTGAATTCTATTTGCATATAACAAAAATGACTCCACCAATGGTGTGAGTTGGGGGTGTGGCTATCTGTACTTCTGTTCAGGGTTATTTTAGTTAACTAAAACTAAAACCATAAAAAAATTGTTACTTGAAATAAAATAAATGTTAAATGAAATAAGATATTGAAAAACGTATTTTATTTAAGCTAGTTGCCAAAGCGACACCCAACTTGTACTTAACTAAAACCAAAAGCATTTTTTCTGACTAGTTGCCAAAGCGACACCCAACCTCTCTCATTGTCATTTAGTTGACTTAAAGTACTAAAATAACTAAAACTAAAAATAATTAATAAAGACTATAGACATATTAAAAAACTAACAATAACATGGCAAAAACTAATAAATGGCAAAAACGAAAAAAAAAAAATACAATAATGAAAAATACTAAAATACAAATGAATTCAAAATTATTTTAAAAAAAAGTATATATTAAAAATAGTATCTTAATGATACTAAATTAACACTGCTTTCAATAAATGGCTGATGAATGGCATATTGGGAAATTGTTTGGAAAACTGTTTATTTTGGATCCCCTCTTTGAGATTTTTCTTTTTATCCTCTTTTGAGGATATTTTCTTGTAATTGTTTAATAAATTGCTGTAAGGTGTGTATATAATAATAATAATAATAATAAATATAATAATTATTCTGGAGTTTGGTGGTGCTAGTGGCACAGAAATCGAAAAAATTACTGTAAACATTAATGACCTTGGAGTATATGTTTGCTGATAGTATAGTTTGTAAAAACAAAATCATATTCTTTTATGCACAATATAAAATGCTGTGATGGTTCCGCTGCATGATATAATTTCATTTATTTGCTAATGGACTCTCTTGCATAGAAAAAAATTGCTGATTGCTTCATTGAAGTGACTAAAGAGATAGTTCACCTCTGTATTATCAACAAATATGTCTGGGATCAAGCGATCCATTTCAGCCGAGCTGACATAAACGTGGAATTTTCCATGTAGTCAGGTGAACTGTACTGTGAGGCTGACACTAAAGGTGTGTTTAAAGCTCATATTATCATTAGTATTTGAGCTAAAAGGGGTTGAGGTCAGGCTTCCTACTGAAATTTTAGACTGACAAATGGAGCTGGAACACAAGTAAATGACTATGGTGAAAACTGAAGGCAAAGCAGATTTTAATGGAACATCACTCAGAAACTGTACAGGGTCTACGTGGGTTCGTTCACAGTCACGACAGCCACATATAACATGAAATAAGCTTACTTCTAAGCCTTATTGTCTCTGATAGTGGGTTCTGAAATGGAACATTTAAGATCTAAATATATTGCTTTACTTGCACTTAGGCTTAAATTTGAAAGCCTTAGTGGTTAAAAAGCCTCCCTGTGTCACAAATCACGCATGTCCATCAATCACTACTGCCTCTGCTTTTAGATGTACTTTGAAAATAAAGCTTAAATGGCAGAATTACAACACGCCATTGTCAGGCCTCCTACTCTTCTGTGTCGCCCCCTATCAGTTCTGTGTGGAGTCGCGGAACCAACTCTAAATCTCTTCAATTACTACAGGTTTGATGTTTTGGTTCTCGTTCGAAATTGCTTTAAACTCAGTGCACCGGCATAAAGCTAATTAATTATTTTCAAGTTACTTGTGCAAGTCCACAATAAAACATGACGAAACATAATAAACATAAAACGAAAATACTATCTATATTAAATGTATTTTTTATACACAATTATTATGATCTAGACCTTTTTTTTTTTTATCTCTTGGCTTACACATTCACACACACACACACACACACACACACACACACACACATATATAGTAGAGATAAATAAAAAATGTAATACAATTTAATACAATATCATTATTTCTCAGATAGCATTTGCATCTTTTTAATGATTAAATAAAATAAAAAGTTAAATAAAAATCAAAGTTAATTCTGTAAACGCAGTAGCCAATTTTGTTTACACAGTATAAACCGGTCTTTATATATAAAATGTTTATATTTTATCAAGAGGGCCCCTTGAAAGCTATCTACATATTTGAGGATCTTTGGCATAAAAAAAAACTGAAAACGTGTCTGTAACTAATAGTCCACGACCAAAGGCTTCCTCAAAAAAAAAAAAAAAAAAAACCTGCAAGCGACAACTCCAAACAAAGCATTTTCTTCATAGTTACGAGTGTGAGCTTGATGTGTGTGTGTTGGGGGGAAAGTGGGTGTCGCTGTGTAGAATAATTATACGAGACAAGGGAGGTATTTTCTGACGGGTGGCTTCACTGAAGACTCAACAACTCTCGAGGTTTGAGGACTGCTATGCCTTCATCTGCAACAAGGGTCCCGTGAACGGATTCGAACTGGATTTTCGACAGGTAGGACCGGTCGAAATGTGGATATAATGTATCCAAACACACATTGTCTCGAGATTCTAAACTCTTAAGTGGACCTATGATGATTTGCCTCCGGAGAGACGAGAAGGGTGCAAGCCACCACAGAAGCACCGTGGACTGTTGTTGTCTGACAAATGATAACAAATGAACGACACGGAAAGGAACATGGTTGAAAGGACCAGTAAATTTCTGTTGATCGTCGTCGGATCAGTCTTCTTCATGCTGATTTTGTACCAGTACGTGGCGCCCGGGGTGATAAACTTCGGCTCCCCGCACGGGTACGAAGAGGACATGACAATTTTCCCCACTCCGGATCCGCACTATGTGAAAAAGTACTACTTCCCTATTAAAGATCTCGAGCGCAAAATAGATTTCGAAATCAAGGGGGAAGACGTGATTGTGTTTCTCCACATTCAAAAGACCGGCGGGACGACCTTCGGGAGGCATCTAGTCCAAAATGTTCGACTGGAGCTTCCGTGTGATTGTAGACCGGGCCAGAAGAAGTGTACTTGCTACCGTCCGAACCGAAAGGAGACCTGGCTGTTCTCTCGCTTCTCCACCGGCTGGAGTTGCGGCTTGCACGCGGACTGGACCGAGCTCACCAGCTGCGTTCCAGGAGTTCTCAACAAGAAAGAAAGCCAGTCGAAAAAAACGAGGTGAGTTTGTTTGTTTCACCCTGCAAGTGCTGGAAGTCGCAAGGTTTTCAAAACATTCAGTGTCGCCGGGAGTTTAAATACCTCTGAGAGATTCGGCGTAGTAAAGGAGATTTGTAAAAGTCTCAGATATTGGGATTGGCTTTGCCTGTATTGATACTATTACGGTTTAAAACTATTTTTCTGTGTAAAATATCCTCCGTAAATTTTCAGTTGTGCGTAAACAGTAGACTCCGTGCATTAGTTCTCGCTTAGAAACCGTTCAAGTCGTTGTTTACTCAGTCAAGACTGCAGTATGAAAATATACTTGAATCCGATACATTGTTATCGAAGGAATGCGATTAGGTTAGGCAATATAATTTTGTTTTTGTTTCATTTACTGCTTCAGGGCGAGATGAGGTTTACCCTTTAGTTTAACTGAAGTTATGCTGGAAAAGTCCAAAGGGTCATTCCACGATTTTCCATTTTGTAAAGGTGACTTTCTTTTCTTTTTTTAATCATTTTCATCATATATGTAGCTATTTCTTGATGATAGTTCTTTAGCTATTAGTCTTGAGTTCAATGTAGTGGCACTGCAAGGCATTTGTTAGAAATATTTAATGCTGATGTTTGTACAAATGTCCATTTTTCAATAATCATTTGTTAACTGTATGAAATCATGGTAATAGTGCTGACTTATTAAGACCATGCAGCCAAATCATCTGACATTTGTCTTTAAAGTGTCCACTTCCAGAAGGGTTGATGATGTTATAAGAGATTTGTTTGTAATTATTTATGGAATAATACATCATGTAGTTGACACTTTTATATATTCCTCTGAATTTGACCAGTGGTAATAGTTAATCGTTTCATCCCTTCGGGTTTGAACCTGTCCTTACAAAAATTAATATGTTAACCATAATTTCTATGATGTCAAAGTTGCTGCAATATAACTGTCCTCTCATTGAGTTTTTTTTTTTTTTTTTTTTTTTGGATGACAGTGGTACCGTAAGGTAATACGGTACCACTGTACAATTGACTGTAGTAATATTTTGGTAGAAACGGATTCTTTTTTTTATGTAAAGGAAAGGATGCAGGGCTTGAACCCACAACCTTTCAGTTCATAGCTTGGAGCTTTAACCACCATGCTAGATCACCCCTTTTTCTACCCTGCACGCCATTTCTCTGAGTTGAGCACAAAATGAAGTGGCTTGATTGTGTTTATTGTCACAATGACTAGAAAACCAAAGCAGTTGCAGTTTATACACAAGGAAGCTCTCCAGCTGTGTTACCAGTCAGCCACACAACAGGGTGTGTTTTAGCAGGCCTGCAGGGAGAGCTGAAATAACATGGTGATATCTTCCTATTCTGGACAACTTAAAGACTTCTTTCAAAACTTCTCTGT
Organism: Sinocyclocheilus rhinocerous; assembly: GCF_001515625.1. Classification (NCBI taxonomy): domain Eukaryota; kingdom Metazoa; phylum Chordata; class Actinopteri; order Cypriniformes; family Cyprinidae; genus Sinocyclocheilus; species Sinocyclocheilus rhinocerous. The sequence goes on along the minus strand of NW_015664178.1, from coordinate 480,462 downwards.
GCATTTGAAAATCACTGGCCCTAAATGTGATAATGGACACCGTGACTCATGTTTCAGAGTTACTAAGTGCAAGGAAAGGGCATCCTAGAACTTGCCTTGCCTTTCACTTTCCCAGGTGGTTTTCTAGGGACTTTTTTGACTCTGCCGGGGGAACTTTGTGGAATGCCTGTGCATTCCAGTGTACTTTTAGCAAATGGCCAATTAAACTCTTAAACCTCTAACTGACAACCTGTGCATTCATGATGGTGATGATGGTACAAATGTGCACTTTTCAGTAAAAACCTTCTACATCCACAGGCATTGCAACCGTTAAATAGCCACATTCTGTCAGCTGTACACTTGGTTGATGAAAATTGGGAATTTCATGGGTGGTTATGTCCAATCTCTGAGAAAGAGGGTTTAAAGGCTGGTCCAACTAGCCTAATAGGTACTCTGCTGGCTGAGTGCATCACACATGCCTTGACACAGGCCTAAGTGACTTGCACTACTAAAGAGAACTGTCAGTTGTTACTGGCTGATCTCAACGGCCCCACACCATTAGCCACAGTTACACTTAAACAAGTGGAGCGCTGTTCACACTCCCCTGCTGTTGACGCGTTTTCAAGATGAAATCGCCATGTGTTCAGTCACTACAAAGTTCTTTATTTTACACAATTCACTTGGTAAAAAAAGTTTTACTGAAACTGCTTTTGGCAAAAAAGGTAAATACATTTGAAGAAATATAAGGTAAATACATTTTAAGAAATATATACCGTATTGACCCGAATATAAGATGATGTTTTTTTTCTTGGAAATACATCTGAAAAAACGCGGTCGTCTTATATTCGGGCCAATACGGTATATATTTATAAACACTTATACAACAGTTCGTTCTGGTTCTCAAATCTGATTGGTGGAGAACCGAGAGATATTGTACTGGTATCGCTACAGGAATGCCCTTTCACAATTTGTATCACTCCGCTTTCTGTATTTCTCACAGCGAGTGTCATGGCGGATGCCCAAATCCACTATAATTAAAAAAAGAATACTGTTTTTTTGTGTCACGGAATGTAGTTTTGAGAGGTTTTTTTTGTACTTGTTTAGACTTCAAATATGCGGTTTGTTAATAAAGATAACATCTATTTGAAAATTTGCTTCAACGTTTTCGAAGATGTGAGCTCTAGGGCGTCAGTGGCTGTTCAGCGCTCATGAACCTAATATATATATATATATAGGCTATTATATAGTATTATAATAGCATTATATTGGTTCAACGCATTATATTGTTTTTTTTTTTTGAGTCACAGATCAGACAATTTTTTTGGATAAGCAAGAAAAAAAATATTTAAAGCACAGAGAATGACAATGCCGTGAAGGGTTTTTGACATAGGCTAATTTTATGTGTATGTATTCGCAACTCGGTATTTCCGCGCTGTCTGAAACACGTCTCTATGCTTGTGCGCGCTTTGTGTGCGAGAACAGCGCGTGAGTAACGAATTGAGCTCTCTTTCGTTTCTTCTTCTTGTGGTTTAAAATTGCTTGTACGTGTAAATTGGCAAATTAATCTGCGATTAACGGTAGGGTCTCATCCATACTTATTACGGATCAACTGCGATCTGTTTAACTCTTAATATGTGACAGATCAGAGCAATCTTTCATTTACTTATTTAACATGAAATTGTCAAATTGCTACTCCATATCAATCACATACAAAGAAAATACAGAATAATTAGAACAATCATTAACATAAATAAATAACAGAGCGTCATATCTATACACATTTTTTCCAGAACGTTCTTGCGACCCGGTAGCAATTCTTCCACGGCCCGGTAGTGGGTCGCGACCCGGTGGTTGGGGACCTCTGATGTAAGTGGTTAAATATACTTGGACCTCGGCTTTTATGATGCGAGATTAATGTAAACAGCCCACAGTGAACACTTGTAATTCACTTCAACCTTTTCAAACTTTATGAATGATTATTTTAGGTTTAAGTGGTATGTGTGTAAGGAACTGGAAGCGAGCAGAGTACGGCTGTTTCTAAAGCACGCAGTGCCATCTGCTGTTAAAAACTAAGCTCCGAATCGATTCAAAAGAGAATCGCAGAATCGATCCACAAATCGATTTATCGTCGCACCCTTACTGAATTGTCTAGCAACTTTTATGATGGCTGTTGTTGTTGTTTATTATTCAATAAATATTTTATATACATAATTAGGGTTGGGTATCGTTTGAATTTGATCAATTCCAATTCAGATTCAGATTCTGCTTATCGATTCCGATTATTTTCGATTCCCAGTGAATAAATGATTCAATGACTCACTCAAGATGTACTTGTTTCATTACTGGATGAATCAGTGTTCTTGAACGAATCTCTTGTATGATTCAAAGACAAATACATTTTAACAGCCCCTTTTCACCACCTACTGGCGTAACAATGTAATTGATAAATCTTTATTTGAAGTGTCAAATTACTTTCACAAGGTGATTTACTCTATTTTAATCGCTACCGTACACATCGTACACACAGCTTATATCTGAACTATAAACGTTTATCCCAGTACTTCTGTGAGCACACGTCAAAGGTTGAGGAATGAAACAGATGAATCATTGTAATTTAGGAATAGAATCAATCACGTTGGTGCTTGAATCGTGTTCGCGATCTTTAACGATCTATTAAATTAAAGTGCTTTGTCATGTTGATGGTGGCACCTCTCTTGCACCTCTCTGTTTAGCTATCACAGATATTATACTTAGCTTTTTTGGCTTCTGATCGCAAATGTAGCCAAACTTTGGAGCGCTTAGATTAGCGAGCAAGGTCCTGGCAGATTGCTAGGTCCGGTCCTCACAGATGAAGAAAAAAAACCGCACAGGAATTGATAGGCAAATCTAAATTTTAATTTGACAAGAAGTATCAGATTCCTGACCTTAAGTATCCAATTCTGGAATCGGAATCGATTTTCGATTCCCAACCCTATACATAATGGTAGTATTTAGTATTGGGAAACGGGGTGTGTGTGTGTGTGTGTGTGTGTTCGTGATTGTGATTTTAGTGACATTGTTCCGCCATTAGATGGCGACAAGAGACTGTTTTACGAGTGAGCAGTAAATACTTTTATATTGAAAGAGACTGAAACGGAAGTTATTTTTCCTGAAGAATAAATGCTGTATCAGATGCAGGTGATCACACTCGCTCAGTCCATCTCTCTCTCATAATACTCTACATAATACACAGCTTTGAATACTGTAATACAATAAGCTTTCAATGAAGCAACTCAACGTTCCTTCGTTACTAGTTCTAAAGTGACGTTTTCTTTTAGTAACAGAGGCTTGAGCTCAGCTGTTAAACTGTCAAATTGAGATTTGAATCTGTGGCGGAAGGAAGTAGTTCTGCACAAAAGAGGCTTTTTAAAGAGACTCCGTTGTTGGTTTTCTTATATATTTACACACTCGTGCCGTTGAAATTTTGTATAAACACAATATCACACTCATAGACGTGAGATATGGCTGTATATTGCCACGCTGTGATTACCTGCAGCCAAATCACAGCCGTGCCGATATACAGCCATATCTCACATCTACGAGTGTGATATTGCTCAATCTCATATATGCTAATGAAATTATGTGATGGACAATACTGTGTACCATATCAGACAGTATTTTTTTTTTATCATTATCGGTTTAAATATATTGGATATTAAATTGTGCATCCTCATTTTCCCTTTTTTATTTAGACTATCTTTGCCATCATTTACTTGCTGATTTAAATTTTTATAAAAACATTGTTAAATGTAAGCAGCAAATCTGAAAAAGAATATCTATTTTTATACATAATAATGCTGTAGTGCCTAGATTCAATGTTAGTATTTAAAATAAAAATAATTTTAAGTTTTAAATGTTTCATTATTAATTTATTTATATAAAGTAGTGTAGAATTTAAATATTACTTAAAATAGGCATTTATCAGCCATAACATGAAATTAATTATCATCTTACTGGTATCAGACAGAAATTTTACATCTGTGTAAAAAAATAACCCTCATTGATTTTTCTTGTTTCCAAGGAATTTTGTACAGTAAATTTTAATGATAACATTTTTTTGTTGCCCGAACATGAGAATTAGAGTTCACTTAAGTCTTATTTGGACATTTTCAGTGTATACATTAGTTTGTGATCATCTATTTCTAGTCTAGTCGACTGACTATTGATTCTGCCAGAACTCTTGCTCTAATGGGTTTTATGGTGGGGGCAGTAGCTCATTAAGATTATCATAAACTCCACAGTAAAAGGCTCATTATCTGTTCTTCCCCTGCGTAACATCTCAATGACACACACATTTGTGTCTGTGTGTGCCAACGAGAGAGGGACAGCAATTTGACTCTCATCTAGAAATAGAATAAGGTTAGTTGCACTTGAGGAAGATGTTGTAACTGATAGTTAGGATAGGGTCTGTGCACTACTAAATTAATGTTGCAGCATGCAGTTGCATGGAGAGGAGTTGTCTAAATGACTGGTCAAAGGGTTTAGCTTAGAGGTCTGCACGGGCTTTAAAGTGAAGCCCGAATCCGGCCCATACCTGAGATCGTCTGACCCGACCCGAACCCGAAATCTTTTTTTTTCCTCACAACGAATAGCCAATTTTAAAAAATGCTGTCATTCATGATTGCATGCAACGGTCAGTAAGCAAATACATGTAAAGAAACAGAATCATTAAGGCTCGGCCAGTTCACAAGGCAAAAGAAAAAACCCTTACTAGTTATGAAAGTTTATGAACATCAGGTGCAGCGGTCACATAAATTCTGCCGAGTTTTTGAATGGTTGTATACGACAAGACGATAATTCTTCCATCGTGCAAATTATGGTCGTTTTCGTCAATATTCATGTCATTTTCACTGTGTGCTGTATGTAAAATGCTGTATGTTACCTTGGCTTTATTTGAAAAAATGTGATTCCCCAATGCACACAAACTTCCCAGAATACTGAGTGCCCTGTTGGTTACAGTGTTTACTTCCTTTTTTTTATTAAATATTTGTTTATTTGTGAAAAAATACTTTGTCATTTAAAGTATAAGCATGTTTATTTTACACATTTATTTTTTCATCCATTTTCAAATGATTTCAAATTTCTTAAATATTAAATAAAATTATATCTGCTTTATATCGGCCATCGGCCACTCTGCTTTCCAAGATATCGGCATCGGCTGTCAAAAAACCAATAGCGGTCGACCACTAGTTAGTAATACAGGATATGCATGTACAAGTTAGTAAGTAACCTTTAAAACATTTAAGCAAACTCAGCAGATTTCACAGTGTGTCTGTAAAGAAATAGATTTCTCGTTTTCTGAAGAAAATGTAAGTGGGGTGAGTTGACAAAACCTGCCATCACAATGCAAAGTTGATGCCAGGGTTGTTTCTACAGTGTTTTGGATTGTTGTCCAAGTCAAAAGAGCCCGTCTGCCGGCCTCTATGACATTCTGTTTGTGCTTTGATTCATTTTATTTATTTACTTTCTTTCTTCACTCATTCTATTGTAGTTCCAAGGGAATTTCTCAAGTCTGATCAAAGATGAATAGTGATCAACAAACCAAACTTAGTTGGTCATCAGTCATGTTAATAGCACAATCTGTGAACATTGCAAGTTTAATACTGAGCATTTTGAAGAAGACTCTGTATTCTGGCCCTTTGCTTAACCCATCACCCACACGCCGTGTTAGTTTTCACCTAAGCAAACAACTATTGACAGCTTTAAGTCCAGTCTGTCTGTAGCTCCTGGCAACAGAGTGTTTACATCGTCTGCATGTCATGAGAGTTGCTTATCTTAACGATTATGCAGGAAACTGCAGTTAAAAGCCTGTGAAAGCATTCATAAACCTTACCATTATCAGATCATTAGATTGTTGCAGTAATGTTATTTATTATTCGATGTGTTAGTTAAGTAGCACCACACCTCGGGTGATGTGCAGTTCAGAGTGGAGATGTAATGAAATGCTGGCTGTCTAGATTTGGATCAGGCGGGATGGTGACATAGATTTAGACAGAGCTGCTTTTTGGGTCTCGGGATCCACTGGGAACTGTTCAGGGATATTATTTCTAGGTAAGGTCTCTTTGTAGCTCGAATGCTTATAAGAGGATTTGTTATGGACATAAATGCTGATAATCAGTACAGAAGATCTTCAGCTTGATTTTCTACCACAGAAACTTGTGTGCAGCACGGGTTGATTATGAATTGCTTTGCTTTATTCATGGTGCTTGTGACTTTTTGGGATAAACTGAGTAGAATGGATATTTCTGGACGACTTTCACTGACAAATGGCGGTTAAAATGGCTTCAGTCAAGGATGTACTTTTTAAATAAAGCACTTCATGTATAAAACTAACACCTGGAGAAGGCTATTTACATTCCCCGTTCTCAATGGCCAATGTAGGTATTGTGCTTTTAATAATGACAAGTGAATTGTTACCTACATAAAAGCATCTAAAATGTAAGCATTTTACATATGAACAACTTCAGAGATGTAAAAATGTGGAATAATTTTTGTTAACAGGATATTGAATTCATATAGAATTGATAGGTTGATTTTATTGTATTTAATCAATGAGAAAAATGCAATCTGTTCAGTGCCATCACATTTCTGTCTCTATCCGTTAAAATAAACCTACCATAAAAATTATAGACCCTTAATTTTTTTGTAAGTGGTCAAACTTACAAAATCAGCAGGGGATCAAATAATTATTTTCCCCACTGTATTTACCTAATTTGCATTATACAGTAAATGGTTTTATTCTGTTCTTTGTGATTTCTGATGCCATTTTCAACTCATTTGAAGGGATTTCATCATTTTAGTTAACCTAATGTTTAACTTTAAAATTATGAAAATTGTAATTTAATATTTAAGTAATCATTAAATGTTTGTAATTGTATTTCGAAACTGATATACTAAGATTTTTTTAAAATGTTTTTAAAAGAAGCCTTTTATGCTTTCCAAGGCTGCATTTATTTGATTAAAATGCTGTGAAAGTAGTAATATTGTGAAATAATCTTTCAATTTTAAAAAACTGTATTCTACATGACTACTTTTAACCCTTTGACGCGTACGATCACACCGGTGTGATCACTCTTGGCTGGTCCCTGAAGCGTACGATCACACCGGTGTGATTAGAACTTTCAGTGCGTCACGTCATCAACTGCTGAATTTAAATCTGCTTTCGCGCTTTTGGACGCGCTGAGTGCTTGTCATATTATCACAAATATAATATTCAGTGTTTTCAACCATATAATACTTATTTTAGGTTTCAGACATTTAAATACACAAGTACTAGCAAAACCATACATTTACAGTTTGTAAAATGCACGCTGATGTCTATGGAAACGGCAATAATAATCCTTACAAATATAATCTGACGACATGTTTTTATTGATATCATATACAGATTGTGTAGGTAACTATAAAGTTTACTCTGCTCTTCTCCCAGTTTACCGAGACCTACTTTAACGTGTTTCGGTAGGAGAGGATGAATTTGCGTGTTGTAAATCCCACAGCTCGGATGCAGTGCGAACTAACATGGCGGCGCCCATCACACGCTATAGATCAACTAACACGGTCATTATAAAAGTGTTTAAACTACCAAATAGATTTAATTGCACATATTTCAGAATCGGAATATCAGATATTTCATAATATAGTGAGCATGTTTGTGAATATTTTGAATAAAACAGGAAAAACGAAATAAAAGCGATCCATGTGTCATACAGATCTATTTTGGCTGCGTTGTGTCACATGACCAGCATGACGCGTCGCCATGGAAACAATAAGGCGATACATTTTAAAATAACGGTCGCCTAAAAAAAACTCACGCTGGGGGCTCAGCTAGAATATTTTAAACTCACGTGCGAAAGGGTTAAATGTCCTTCATTGTGCTTTTTGCTCTTGATTTTATGTAGTTTTGGCATCTACCAGTAGGCACTAACTGCTTAACATAACCAGCCAACAATTAAAACAATGAGCAATGGCAACAAGGGGTCAGGAAGCCATAGGATCAGAGGTTATAAATAGACTCTCAATGGGTGAATCCTCTTTGCCGCACTGGTGTAATCTTGGAGAATGTGCACAGACCGGTAATAATAGTGGTTCTGGCTGCAGGATGTGATTTACTGTGAGCCAGAGAGACAGGACAGCAGCCCGTGAGGGAACAGGCCAGCGGTAAGCCACTAACTACCTGTCCGCAGAGACAAATGAGGGCCAAATTCTCTCAGACTTTCCCCCGCTCTTATTTTCTCGTTGTGCTCATTGCCTTCCTCATTGTATCTACTCCTCTTTCTTTCTGTAGCACTCACTTTATAGCTTCTCTCTCCCTGTCCTTCTCTGTGAGCGTGACTGAAGTGTCTCTTTAAATGTAAAACTACACAATTATAACCATCTTCTTTTGTATTGCTTGTTAAGTAAATAATGTCGGCATACTAGGGAAAACTACTATATAAATTGTGGTTCCCTGGCATGCGGGTTTAATGCAGAAGTCTGGACCCTTTCAAGGCATGGATTTCCTGTAGCAGGCATGAAACTGGATGAGCTCTGGATGAGCAGTGGTCTGTAGCGGCGGTGAGAAGCAGGAGGTTCGTCGCTAAATTGAATCAGATGTTGTCAGGCTGTGATGGCTCACGGTTCAGTGAGAGCCACTCAGACACACTTTGGAGGTAATTGGAGGACTTTTCTCTTCAACCTCACTCGTCCTTTCGGTGATTTATCTTAAGATATGACTGTAGTGCTGGTATTATTCAAATTTTACACGGATATCACACATTCAGACTCACTTCTGGGACTCCTGTTTTTGAAGTCTCATGTAGCCTTTTGAAGAGAGTCTTTAAAAAAAGTGTGACTTAAAATAAATGTTTACTGAAATTAAAATATTTTTAAAAAATGACATTATTTAAAATTGTGTGTAGTTTAACTTGAACTACTAAAATAACTAAAACTAATAAATAAAAGTAATTCTAAACTATACACACATATATTCTAAGCATATAATATATATAT
>NW_015664178.1:464668-471177 GCF_001515625.1 Sinocyclocheilus rhinocerous | reverse complement strand
TATATATAATTTGTATTTTTTATTTTTTTTTTAGTAGTCTGAACAGATTTGTAATAATCAAAGGCGATCTAGCAGAAGTGTGTGCTTGCGCATTTCTTGGCCATTACACATTGATGTGGCTGCGGGTGCTTGCAGAGTTCAAAGCCTTAGGTGCTTCTGGGTCTCTCAGTATTAAGGACAGTTGATCAGGGGGCACACCTGAACCTCGGGACGTTAGCTGTGTCAGTGGCCGCACATGGCATGATAGCATAGCACACAGCCATGTCCCTATGAGCCGGGACAGCCTTAGTGTGTTAATCCAATCAGATCAGCGGGGTATTAGAGACCTTTGTCTCCAAAGAAGACCATGGAGTTATGCTAATCTCTTTAGCGATGAGTGCTGGGGCCAGAGTGTCTTTCTCTCATGAGATGCAGACAGACAGTTGGTTCCTGTGTTATTTAATGCAAAAGAGAACATCCATGATGATGTAGCATGTTGTAGGACCACATAGGGCATTTCTCAACCTTCTAATTGAGAAATGTTCCATTAAAAAAAAAATGCTGGAAGCGAATGATGTTCCAAATGACGTGGACAAATGATTCCAATGAGTTGGTTCTCCTTAGTGAAACATATGGCACAACCAGTGTGGTCTAATTCCTAAAATAATGATTCTAATGAGTCCGTTCTTTTTAGTAAATCCCTGTCAGCACATTCAGTGTAGACTGACTTCCAAAAGTGTGAATATAATGAGATTGTTCATTTTAGTGAATCAGAAACATACAGTACAGTCCGATCAGTGTAATCCGATTCCTGATAGAATGAATGTTATGAACCGGTTCTTTTTATTGAATCAAAAACATACAGCGCAACCAGTGTAATCCCATTGAGTTTGTTAATTTTAGACAATTAGAAAAATGCAGAGCAACCAGTGTAATCCGATTCCTAAACGAAAACATCTTATAAACTGGTCCTTTTTAGTGAATCAAAAACATGCAGCGCAACCAGTGTAATCCAATTCCTGAATGAATGAATGAATCTTATGAGCTGGTTCATTATGGTCAATCAAAAACTTACAGCACAACCTGTGTAGTCTGATTCCCAAACAAATAATTCTACTGAATCATTTCTTCTGGTGAATACACATAGGCCTACCGCATGCAACTTTGAGTCCTAACTGTGAGTCACTGACTGATGTATTTAAAGATGCATATTATGTTTATTCCTTTCAAGCACTGAAAGATTTGTTAATTAAACCATTAAAGAACTAAAATAGAATTGGAACCTATGGACTTCAGTGTCACGAAAAAGGGCAAACTTGAAAGTCCTTTTTTAAATATGAAACTCCTTGTCCATACCAATCTGAGCAACACTTTTATTTCTTGCTCAGCATGAAAGTTGAAATTGATGCTTGCAAATGCGTCACACTTTTAATGGCAAAAAGTCCTGCTCGAATACGCCCCTCACCGCCTCAGTGACTAGATGACTGATCTTCACATCATTTGCCGGGACTCAGTGCTGTATGAAATTGAATTCAGGGAAAGTGAAGAACACAAGATGGGGATTTAGAAGCTGATTATTGTATTCTACTAGGGAGAAAAATGTTATCAGTTACTCCCTTCAGGAAAAGCAGGCTCAAACCGAAGCATACGCGCACTGCCTTCGCTACACAGGAAGTACACGAAAGCTCACCGGTCGATCGGTCAAAAAAAAGTGATTAGAAGAGTCTCTCACAATCGTTGTTCCTATCATCCTCATCTAGCATCAAGGACGTGAGGGGGATGAGGAATTCTTGTGTTGGCGATCATGACAGTCGTTCTTTTTCGGTTTAAATTCAATCATTTTGCCACTTTGATTTTCTTAGGCCTCGTTTGTCTGCTGTGAGTGACATCTCACTTAGCACGTCTTCAGATCTATACCAGTGCGCACAGGAAATGGGCCGTCCTGCTGTCCTGCACTAGATTGATGCTCTACAAGGGCAAATTAGTGGTTAGCAGGAGACACTCTTTAATTACGGCTTGATGGTCTTGAGTGAGTCTGAAGGACAGCTATGGATTGTTGTGTGCCTGTTTGTGCGTGTCTGGATGTTTCAAGTAGCGGCTTGAAACCGTCTCGCACTTTCTCCTGTATTTTTAGTCTATTCCAAATCTGGAGGTCCATCTCAAGGCGGACTAATAATAGCCCAGGGACCTATTATGACAATGACGTGCAATCTGTCTCTTTCCACTGAACGGCTGGCAGGGCGCAAGCGGACTGAGATACCCTCATTAAAGTGTGCTCTTATTAAAATATGTGAAAACGGGTGATGAAGGAGAGCAGTTTGTGCGGGAACGATGACAGAATCGAAAGCTGTGACCAAATGGTGGTTCCCAGTGGGATTTCATTATCGAATTGTCGAGCACATGTCAACATATTTGCACATGCACACTTAGTGGTGTGTGTAGGATTTGTTTTGCTTTGCTTTTTTTGGCTACATTCGGACGTCATTGGTGACATTGGGTAGCACAGGCTGTGATAACCACAACTGTGCCCACACAGAATCTGCACACTTTTTTTCACATTTCCCACACTGGTTGTGGAGGAAAGTCTTATGAATTTATTTAAATATGATAATTTTAAACATAATTTTTGCTTTTTGCTTTGGCCTTTTTGCTTTTTTCAGTGAGAAGACTGATAATATTGAGAGGAAACTGGATTGTGGAAAGGACGTGTACCACATTCAAACATGCACCGCTTATTTGAGCACTGTGATTCAGTTTCACATTGTATTGCTATTGTTTCATTTAGTTATATTTGTGCTATAATGCTCGTTTTGTTTACATATGAAAAAAGTAGTCCTATACCTATTGCTGTAATTTATACAGGGAACTAACTATCTAACATTTGAATGAATTTTTTAAAATGTATTAATTATATTAATTAATTTTTTAATTAACAACAGGGCCCAAACTGTGCAATTAAATTGTTTTTTATTTAACAGATTATTAATTATCAGGCTGATTAAATGGCAGTGTTATCTTGACTAAAATTAAAACTATTAAATCTAAAACAAAAAAATATTTTCGTTAATTTAAATGTAAACATAAATGTTACATGGAAAAATATAAACCTAGAAAACTATATAAACATAAATGAGAAAAGTTGCCTTGGCAATTAACTGAAACAAAATATTTGAAGTACTAAAATTACTAAAATAAAAATAAAGCTAAATATTTAAGTATAATAATATATACTATATAAAAATATATAATTTACTATTAAAAAAAATAATAAAATACTATAATAGTATATAAATAATATGAATAAATAACACTTTTAATTCCCCAATATATCTATCAGTAGTGCAGGCCTTTGTATATATTGGCCAAGCTGTGGGTCAGCTGAAGGAAGTGTTGTAAAGGTGACGAGAATAAACAAGGAACTCATTGAGTATGTTCAAAGTGAGGTTTATGCAGGGAGGAAGAGCCTGGATAATGTGCAATGGTTGAGAAAAAATTGGAAGAACAAGGTTGTCACAGAGTTTGCGTATAGTTGTTGCTCTGATTCATTGGATTCACTCTTCTGCAGACGTTTGCTTCCTACTGCCTCTGATATGCTCAGCCAGTCGACATGCGTACAGTAATTCCAGGCTCCCTCCGGCTGTTTCTGGCTTTACTGCAAGTCCTGGACACAGGTCCCGCAACACTGCAACAGATTGATTCCTTTTGCATGCTGTAAATCTTCCCGCACCTCTGCTAATGCCCTGAGAACAGAGCCAGGATAGACGGCTCTTCATTACCCCAACAGCGGGGCATCCAAACCAACCCATGACACAGTCGATTCTCAGCACAAACCGCATCTGTTATCCTGAAGTGTAAGATGTTAAATAAAGAAAAGGAAAGGCTGAGCATGTGGAAACTGATCATTTGGCTCGATTCTAAATGGTTTATTTTTCCCCCTTGTTGTTGCTGAGCAGATGTCTTCAGCCAGCGAGAATTAGGTTCCGTGAAATTTGGGCTGGCATTGTGTTATTAGACATCTGGATGCTGTTGCCTGATATTTGGCTTTGCAGCAGTTGAGGGATTTAAACCAGCAAATTTTTAGATTTTTGAGCCTCTTGCACACACAGTTGAAAGTGCAGAAAAAGCTAAATGCTAGAAGGAACATCTGAGAAATCGTGGGAGATGGAGCATATGCTGGGAAAACAAAAGCTTAAACTCCTATTTTGAAGGTGCCCACATCCCTGATCTTGAAGCATAAATCTAGTGGGATTGGGAGAGAAGGGAAACCAATGCACACATCACTAGAGATATTATTACCCATTTATGGTAGTATTTATACCTCCGCTGGGCCTGCAGAGCACCGAGGGGAAGTGAGGTCATATATGTTGGGTTTGCTGGAGGCTGGTTTACATTCTCCTGAACATGTTTTATTTATTAATACTATGATGGAGGTCAGTAACAGGCACTTTTCTGCACATATCCAGCGTGGTAGAGGAGGCGTTGAGAGCACCGGCTTGCCTGCAGTGAGCTTTGGGATGTGGGTGGGTTTTGGTTTATGCTCTTACCTGGACATGGATCAGAAAGGCAACAGGCCATACAGGCTTTCAGTGGTTTGGGCCCAGGGTTAGGTTTGAGCTGCGTGAGTATGCCCAAGGGTTGTTGTTGGTGTTGAAATTTGAAGAGGAACGGGAGAGGGAGAGAGAAAGGAGTAATAAATAGATAAACCTAGCCACATTGATGAAAAGATTTACATTGACCTCCAAAACTGTCTGTGAAGAGGAATTGTGGGAAAAAAATGAATGGTCTGTTGCCTCCCTTTAAAATCACAAAAAGGGTCCAATACCATCTGTCTGTATCTCTCTCTCTGTCTGTGTATAGCAGAAACGTCAACAGGAAAACATCTTATCTGCTAGTTTTGTCAAAAGACCCGGTATTTCGGTACCAAGTCGGTACTAAAAAAATTAAAACGTTACGGTACCAGGTAGTGTTGTCACAGTACCAAAATGTCAGTATTCGGTACGAATACCAGTGAAAATCCAGACTGCAAAACCCGCCCTCCCCAGATCTAACAGAACAGGTAAGACGCCCCCACTCCTTAGTATAAGTGAGTCAAAAATTTGTGTAAACCGGTTCAACTTAAATATATTGACATTTATTTAAGCTAATGGAATTGGGATTCCTTAGTTTTTTTTTTTATAGGAGAAGTGAATCAAATTTGAATGCAATCAACAGAGAAAGAAATAAAAACGTAGAAAACAATAAAGACAGTAAATTAGCAACTCTGTAACCGTCTTCAGTTTAGTCATTTCTGTCCCCCTCACTTCTGAAATGATGGCTATGCCCCTGGATGGCAGGGTAATGTTTCTTCACTCTTTGACTCTCAGCGATCGTTACCCTCCCCTGTGATCCTGACAGCTTCAACACGATCCAACGAGGGCACAATCCCCAGCTGACGGAGATCAGATTGCGAAGACGAACAATACACAGCACCTCTCGACGCTTCAGCGAATTCTTCTAGTACGCTAAGCAACTGTATCCAGCGTGATTTAAGTTCATTTGAACAAAAACATCTTTCTGTGGAGTTTTGCTTCCAGTATTGCAAATATAAATATATAGTTCAGTCATGAAACTCTAGATGGCGCAGGCGACGGGTTGTTAACGTAACTGATACTATTCAGAGAGTTAAACGACTTGGCACAAGCTGATTGGTTCATGCTGCATATGAAGCCAATGAGCTTACTGCCTTGCATTTATATGGCTGGCTAGCATTCACTTGAGTTTCCTGCAGCGCGCTTTCAGAGTTCTCTGAAACCCCCCGACCTTCCCCAGCTCCACCTGTATTGATCTTAAATGAAAAACAGAAAATTTTTCCTTGGTAGGTTAATCTTTATTTAAATTGTTTTTATTCATATTTATCTTTTTAGGACCACAAACATATTTTGCAACCCTTTTGGTGATGCTAGTGATACAGAAATAACACGCTTCTCTTTTAAACTCATATGTAAAAATTACAACAATTCCAGTATAAATATACAATTCAGTCATGAAACTCTAGATGGCGCATTCTGACGGGGTGTTAACATAACTGATGATATTCAGAGAGTTAAACGACTTGGCACAAGCTGATTGGTTCATGCTGCATATGCAGCCAATGAGCTTACTGCCTTGCATTTATATGGCTGGCTAGCATTCACTTGAGTTTCCTGCAGCGCGCTTTCAGAGTTCTCTGAAACCCCCCGACCTTCCCCAGCTCCACCTGTATTGATCTACTACGGGGTTATTTTATATGCTATTTGTGCAGCAGCAGTATGTCTTAAATACTCATGGCACCGTATCGCCATATGCATTGGCAGTAGCAAGTTCCTGTACTTGCTTGCAGCAGCAGCAATAATCTACAACTACAGCAATAACCAACAGCAACAGCATTTCAGCAGCAGCATAGCAGATCTGTTCCGCCAAGACCAAATACATCAACATTATCATATCCATCACCATGCTAAAATCTTCAGAGAGTTGTCATGATTAAAATATATATATATATATATATATAT
>NW_015664178.1:458882-464505 GCF_001515625.1 Sinocyclocheilus rhinocerous | reverse complement strand
TTTTGCGCAGCTCGTCAGTGAACAACGGCTCTGTGTAGTTAATGCTGCTCAATGTGAAAGCACTCAGGTGATGGAGATTTACCGCTGATTACAGAACCGGCTTTCTGACAAGATGCGCGTTAAATATCGCATGCGATTTATCGTGCAGCCCTAGTGTAGATGCCATATTAAAGGTTTTTAGAACTTTTTTTAGTAGGGATAACATTGATACGTTGAAATTGATAGTGATATAGTGTTTTCATGTTATGACTGATAACCCTTAAATGGCCAATATTAAAATGCTATACACTATTTTCTAAATAAATTAGAAATTAATACTGTTTTAAGTGGTACAAGTAAATTTAGCCAGCACAACATTATAATGTACAGTTACGAAAAAATGGATATTCATTTTGAGATTTGCTAAAGATTACATACAAAGGGATAGTCCACCCTAAAATGAAAATTCTGTCATCATTCACTCACCCTCCACTTCCAAACATGTATGATTTTTTTTTCTTCTACTGAATACAAAAGAAGATATTTTGAAGAATGTTGGTAACCAAAAAGTTGACGATAGCCATTGACTTTCATGGTTTGTTGCCATTTTTTGCCATTTTTTTTCACTATGGAAGTCAATGGCTTCCGTCAACTGTTTGGTTCCCAACATTCTTTTAAATATATATTTTTTGTGATCAACAGAAGAAAATCTTTGCTATAAACTATCGCTGTCCTTTTAAGTTAGTGCTTTAAATGATTCACTTGTTTGTATTTGTTTGAGCGAGGTTCTAGTTGGGTGAACACGAGTAAATCCAACCATTCTAAGCAGCCGAGGGGTTATTTTATATGCTATTTGTGCAGCAGCAGTATGTCTTAAATGCTCATGGCACCGTATCGCCATATGCATTGGCAGTAGCAAGTTCCTGTACTTGCTTGCAGCAGCAGCAATAATCTACAACTACAGCAATAACCAACAGCAGCAGCATTTCAGCAGCAGCATAGCAGATCTGTTCCGCCAAGACCAAATACATTAACATTGTCATATCCATCACCATGCTAAAATGTTCCGAGAGTTATCATGATTGAAATACATTTTAATATAATGACTGAAAGGTCAGTAAATTACAAGGCCGTGGTCTGCACGTCACACCTCAGGAATGATGGAATACCGTGTCTACTTCATCTTCTCTTCTATTCTGCATTATTTAGCTATTTTCAATTTGGTAACAACGTTTTTTATGTAACTTAACACAGCACAGAGCCATTGGTCTCCAAAGCAGCTAAAGGATTAAGTTTTTCTTTAAGCACCAGAAAAGTAGTTTGTATGTCTCATGCACTACATTACAAGGTAGCTTTGTGTGAGAAACAGACAGAAATATAAATGATTAATTTATAATTTTCCCTTCAGTGAGCTATTAACCCATGTGATTGGATCATTGAACTCAAGAACCGGATGAGTCTGATTTGGGAACGATTCTATCAGATGTGTTCGTGAACTGGATCAATAGTTTTATTGTTAAGATGGCTCAAGAGAACTGTTTGTTTACAATGTCAAGGATTTAAGTAAATTGTGAAGTCATACAGGTTTGCAATGGCATGAAGATATGAGTAAATGATAACATAAGGTTTATTTTTGAGTGAACTATCCCTTTAAGGAGCTTGAGAGAGAGTTGTTTGGTGGTGTGTGTGTGTGTGTGTGTGTGTGTGTGTGTGTGTGTGTTTGTTTAAACTTCTTGGTGTGGCCCTGACTGTGGGTTTTTAATATGTCTGGATTTTTATTGCCATTGGGAAAGGATGGAGCTTTTGTGAACTACAGTCTAAATTGACATGTAGATTGAATTTGTGGAATGGATGATGAAATGCTATTGAAATATTCACTTTTTCTTTGTGCTGCAGATGGGTCAGGGCACCCACCCACATGTCCCGGTACTACATGTCCCGGTACTGCTTCTCTTGAGGAAGAACTGTCACCGATTCGTCACCTCACAGCTGTTCCATAGAGGAAGAGAGTTCCCATTAACTAACGCATTTCTCTTGATGATCAAACTGCTATTGAACTTGTTCCTTGGAACAAATTGAAAAGAAACGGAGGGAGCAAACATTCCCAATACAATAACATCCAGTCTTCTGTTATTAAATGTTCTGAGGTGTTGTCCTGAGCTGCTGTAATGAGTTTAAAGAGAGAAAGGCATTATGGAAACTTGATAGATTTAGGCAGTACAGGAATCGTGCAGTCAGGAGGCATGTGAACTAAGCCGGCCTTGTTCGACGAGCGTGATAATTGAATTGTTGGAAATGCAAGTCCATTTCAATGTCATCTGCATAGAATGACCACTGCAAGCAAATGAAGATCCACCTGTGGAAGCTGTGAGCATGCGTGGGGAATTGTGGATAATCATTGCTCTGCAGGCAGATAAAGACCCTTTAAATTTCACTTCATTCAGTCTTTTCACTCTGAGCTCAAAGAAGTTGAGACTTATCAAGTCTGTCAATCTCTCATTTCTTTCATTCTTCCATCCACTCTTTCATTTTAAATAGATTGAGTCAGTGTAGATTAGGGCTGCACGATAAATCGCATGCGATATTTAACGCGCATCTTGTCAGAAAGCCGGTTCTGTAATCAGCGGTAAATCTCCATCACCTGCGTGCTTTCACATTGAGCAGCATTAACTACACAGAGCCGTTGTTCACTGACGAGCTGCGCCAAACCACGTTCATATTCGCGCGAGTTTTTGCGCAGCTCGTCAGTGAACAACGGATCTGTGTAGTTAATGCTGCTCAATGTGAAAGCACGCACGTGATACAGATTTACCGCTGATTACAGAACCAGCTTTACTGACAAGATGCGCGTTAAATATCGCATGCGATTTATCGTGCAGCCCTAGTGTAGATGCCATATTAAAGGTTTTTAGAACTTTTTTTAGTAGGGATAACATTGATACGTTGAAATTGATAGTGATATAGTGTTTTCATGTTATGACTGATAACCCTTAAATGGCCAATATTAAAATGCTATACACTATTTTCTAAATAAATTAGAAATTAATACTGTTTTAAGTGGTACAAGTAAATTTAGCCAGCACAACATTATAATGTACAGTTACGAAAAAATGGATATTCATTTTGAGATTTGCTAAAGATTACATACAAAGGGATAGTCCACCCTAAAATGAAAATTCTGTCATCATTCACTCACCCTCCACTTCCAAACATGTATGATTTTTTTTTCTTCTACTGAATACAAAAGAAGATATTTTGAAGAATGTTGGTAACCAAAAAGTTGACGATAGCCATTGACTTTCATGGTTTGTTGCCATTTTTTGCCATTTTTTTTCACTATGGAAGTCAATGGCTTCCGTCAACTGTTTGGTTCCCAACATTCTTTTAAATATATATTTTTTGTGATCAACAGAAGAAAATCTTTGCTATAAACTATCGCTGTCCTTTTAAGTTAGTGCTTTAAATGATTCACTTGTTTGTATTTGTTTGAGCGAGGTTCTAGTTGGGTGAACACGAGTAAATCCAACCATTCTAAGCAGCCGAGCATGTCTCCATCGGACCAAGCCGCCCGTTCCTCCCAAAACTCCTGAGTAGGAGCTTCGGAAAGTTTGTTCATTGAAAAAAGTGCTGAAGGTGGTTTTCCTTTTGAAGCGCAGCGGCCTTGGCTGTGTACGTACAGGCCTTTGTTGTATGATGACGTGATTGAAAGCTAAGCATGCTGGCTTTCTAGAAGATCAAATGATACGAGTTCTTCAACCCCCAGTGCACAGTGTTTTCCTTGGCTCAGCGCTGATGTACAGGGGTTTGAATATGCGAGTAGGTGCAGTGCACATAGCAGGCCTCACACTTCAAAGACATCCGTTTATATCTCACACATTATTTCAGGCTGTTTTAATGGCCAATGGTGGAGGAAACTGGATGTGATTTACAGGATGTGAGTGAAACCACTTGATTTACTTTGCTGCTTCTTCATTTCGAAGGAACTCTGCTCCATCTTCTCTTGTTCGCCAGTGTTGCATGGAGTTTGACAGCCCTGTTGAAGCACGGTGGCTGTGACCAGGGGATTTTTTTTTTTTTTTTGTCAAAGTGTTCGGGTTTTCCCAAATAATTATAATTGATGATGCAGCTCAGAAGGAATAAAAAATGCTGATCTCTGCCAGTAAAACAGATTTGTGACAGGGAGAACTGTAACAGAATCATGTCTTTCTAGCATAGCTGGGTTGACTTCATTTTTTTAATGGTAAGCTTGAACCAGTTTTGTTTCTTTTTCAACATGGCATAGTACTTTCCATTTTATTTTTATGGTTTCCTCAAAGTGTTAAGATATGCTTAAAAATATAATTGCCTTAGGTAAAAAAAAAAAGTATAAAATCTAGGGATCCACAATACATTGGTACATAGTTTTTTCCTCAATAAGCATCGGGCAGTATTGGATATTTAATTGTACTTGCTCATTTCTCCTATTCTTACATTTATAGTACATTTGCCATCATGTAACGCTCACTTAATTTAATCTGTAAAACATCAATAATTTAAAAACACTGTTAAATCTCAAAATGATCAAAAAAATTCATACTGTACATCAGTGTTATTTTAGTATCGTTTGGATACTATTATAGTTTTTATTTTTGTATTTTCTGTTTTTGTTTTATATTAGTATTTTTGTTATTTTTTCAGCATCAAGTTAAAGTAAATGAGAAATGTGGCTTTGGCAACCGTCTAAAATAAGTTTAAGTTTTATTATGTAATTTTATTTTAGTGAACATATATTTTAAGTAACAATTTTTTTTAAGGTTTTAGTTAACTATAATATCCCTGGTATGCATTATAAGGTTGTGATTGCTAAATTCACATTTTTTAAAATTCTTGCATTTAAAATGTTTGATTTTAGTTTTAATATATATATATAAATTAAATAAGAATTTATAAAATATAAAAATTATTATAGTGGTCTTTTGTTGTTTATCGGCCATTCGTGAAAATATTTATTTTCTTATCAATATCAGCCAGAATTTAATATTAGTGCATGCTTAATTAAACAAAAAGGCATTTATTTCAAACTAAGCATGCTTTTCAAGCACAATGTTTTATGAACCAGTTCAGTAGATTTTATACAATAACCGTACTGTTCAAAACAGCATTTGGATACTTTCTTGTTGTCAAAGGTTAGAGGATCATATTCATAGTTAAGGTGTTGAACTACACCTGTGTTTGCTCTGCCTGGACAGCTGTGTGAACTTTTGAAACTGACTTCATACATCCACTAAACATGACGTGTGTGTGTGTGTGTGTGTGTGTGTGTGTATACTTGTGTCAGTCTGTGTTGCATGTGTGTGGAGTTGAGTACAGGATGAGAGTGGTCTGGGTCCCTCTGTGCTAGTGAAACACGAGGTGATCTGTAATTTATTGTGTCAGTCATCACCTTCTGTGTCCCGAGTAGCTGTTGCCCAGATGGTCTTGTCATTAAGAGGTGTAAATTACATTACATTAGAGTTCATTTTTCTGTACATTTCTGCCATATGTACATTAACTGACAGTCACCACTGATAAGCTACTACTAAATATTGTAGAAACTTAATTTGCTGTAAAGTTGCTTTGCAACGATTTGTATCGTGAAAAGCGCTATACAAATAAACTTGAACAT
>NW_015664178.1:447621-458071 GCF_001515625.1 Sinocyclocheilus rhinocerous | reverse complement strand
TTAAATATCGCATGCGATTTATCGTGCAGCCCTAGTGTAGATGCCATATTAAAGGTTTTTAGAACTTTTTTTAGTAGGGATAACATTGATACGTTGAAATTGATAGTGATATAGTGTTTTCATGTTATGACTGATAACCCTTAAATGGCCAATATTAAAATGCTATACACTATTTTCTAAATAAATTAGAAATTAATACTGTTTTAAGTGGTACAAGTAAATTTAGCCAGCACAACATTATAATGTACAGTTACGAAAAAATGGATATTCATTTTGAGATTTGCTAAAGATTACATACAAAGGGATAGTCCACCCTAAAATGAAAATTCTGTCATCATTCACTCACCCTCCACTTCCAAACATGTATGATTTTTTTTTCTTCTACTGAATACAAAAGAAGATATTTTGAAGAATGTTGGTAACCAAAAAGTTGACGATAGCCATTGACTTCCATGGTTTGTTGCCATTTTTTGCCATTTTTTTTCACTATGGAAGTCAATGGCTTCCGTCAACTGTTTGGTTCCCAACATTCTTTTAAATATATATTTTTTGTGATCAACAGAAGAAAATCTTTGCTATAAACTATCGCTGTCCTTTTAAGTTAGTGCTTTAAATGATTCACTTGTTTGTATTTGTTTGAGCGAGGTTCTAGTTGGGTGAACACGAGTAAATCCAACCATTCTAAGCAGCCGAGCATGTCTCGATCGGACCAAGCCGCCCGTTCCTCCCAAAACTCCTGAGTAGGAGCTTCGGAAAGTTTGTTCATTGAAAAAAGTGCTGAAGGTGGTTTTCCTTTTGAAGCGCAGCGGCCGTGGCTGTGTACGTACAGGCCTTTGTTGTATGATGACGTGATTGAAAGCTAAGCATGCTGGCTTTCTAGAAGATCAAATGATACGAGTTCTTCAACCCCCAGTGCACAGTGTTTTCCTTGGCTCAGCGCTGATGTACAGGGGTTTGAATATGCGAGTAGGTGCAGTGCACATAGCAGGCCTCACACTTCAAAGACATCCGTTTATATCTCACACATTATTTCAGGCTGTTTTAATGGCCAATGGTGGAGGAAACTGGATGTGATTTACAGGATGTGAGTGAAACCACTTGATTTACTTTGCTGCTTCTTCATTTCGAAGGAACTCTGCTCCATCTTCTCTTGTTCGCCAGTGTTGCATGGAGTTTGACAGCCCTGTTGAAGCACGGTGGCTGTGACCAGGGGATTTTTTTTTTTTTTTTGTCAAAGTGTTCGGGTTTTCCCAAATAATTATAATTGATGATGCAGCTCAGAAGGAATAAAAAATGCTGATCTCTGCCAGTAAAACAGATTTGTGACAGGGAGAACTGTAACAGAATCATGTCTTTCTAGCATAGCTGGGTTGACTTCATTTTTTTAATGGTAAGCTTGAACCAGTTTTGTTTCTTTTTCAACATGGCATAGTACTTTCCATTTTATTTTTATGGTTTCCTCAAAGTGTTAAGATATGCTTAAAAATATAATTGCCTTAGGTAAAAAAAAAAAAGTATAAAATCTAGGGATCCACAATACATTGGTACATAGTTTTTTCCTCAATAAGCATCGGGCAGTATTGGATATTTAATTGTACTTGCTCATTTCTCCTATTCTTACATTTATAGTACATTTGCCATCATGTAACGCTCACTTAATTTAATCTGTAAAACATCAATAATTTAAAAACACTGTTAAATCTCAAAATGATCAAAAAAATTCATACTGTACATCAGTGTTATTTTAGTATCGTTTGGATACTATTATAGTTTTTATTTTTGTATTTTCTGTTTTTGTTTTATATTAGTATTTTTGTTATTTTTTCAGCATCAAGTTAAAGTAAATGAGAAATGTGGCTTTGGCAACCGTCTAAAATAAGTTTAAGTTTTATTATGTAATTTTATTTTAGTGAACATATATTTTAAGTAACAATTTTTTTTAAGGTTTTAGTTAACTATAATATCCCTGGTATGCATTATAAGGTTGTGATTGCTAAATTCACATTTTTTAAAATTCTTGCATTTAAAATGTTTGATTTTAGTTTTAATATATATATATAAATTAAATAAGAATTTATAAAATATAAAAATTATTATAGTGGTCTTTTGTTGTTTATCGGCCATTCGTGAAAATATTTATTTTCTTATCAATATCAGCCAGAATTTAATATTAGTGCATGCTTAATTAAACAAAAAGGCATTTATTTCAAACTAAGCATGCTTTTCAAGCACAATGTTTTATGAACCAGTTCAGTAGATTTTATACAATAACCGTACTGTTCAAAACAGCATTTGGATACTTTCTTGTTGTCAAAGGTTAGAGGATCATATTCATAGTTAAGGTGTTGAACTACACCTGTGTTTGCTCTGCCTGGACAGCTGTGTGAACTTTTGAAACTGACTTCATACATCCACTAAACATGATGTGTGTGTGTGTGTGTGTGTATACTTGTGTCAGTCTGTGTTGCATGTGTGTGGAGTTGAGTACAGGATGAGAGTGGTCTGGGTCCCTCTGTTCTAGTGAAACACGAGGTGATCTGTGATTTATTGTGTCAGTTATCACCTTCTGTGTCCGGAGTAGCTGTTGCCCAGATGGTCTTGTCGTTAAGAGGTGTAAATTACACATTTAAATGGCGTCATTCCAGAACTCTGTATGCGCATACATGCCTTCTTAAATGAGATGTTCATCTTTCTATTGCACACATGAAAGAAATTGACAAGTAAATCTCATTACCAATGTCAAAAAGTCTGACAAATAATATTTGGAGATGGTTGAAAATCTTTTATTTGCCTTTACCTGTACTTATGAGACATTTTGTGGGCATTGTGCTTATATTAGTCCTTTTGTTGAGTTTTGTGTTTATGATATGTGGTAAAGAGTGTGTGTACACACATACACGTGTGTTTGTGCTGATCCTAATGCTGGCAGCTGCATCCTGTCATCATTTGCTAGGGACAGCAAACCATGTGAGTCTTTGAATAATGGCTTTAGCCTCTTTTAGCAGGTGTTTAATGGAAGAATGAGCCAACGCCTCCTTCCCTTCACCTTCAGTTTAATTTAACCCTCAGACCGGAGCTTTTAAACAGCAGCTGAGGGTGGACTGAATAAAGACAGGATCATATTTAAGCATTTTTCAGGGAAGCAGTATCCTTTCAAAGCATTGAGAGAGGGAAACGGCTCATCTGGGATTCTTCCTGAAGGATTTGGGTCAAATAGAATTTACAGAGGGTGGATATTTACCCCCATATCAGGCCTGCTTCGAGCTTCCTTTAAGAACATAACACGTTTCTATTGGCCTGTTTTCTTTTTCCTCGTAATATTTAATTAATTTAATGTTAATGCAGTAATGTTGTGGCATGAAATTTGCTTGTCCTCTGTCCTGTAGCTGAACTCCAAATAGACCGTTTGGCCTTGAGACAAGAGGTCAGGACAATCCAATGTCACTATTCACATGCTAACAATGCTGTTCACTTTCATTCAGTATGCCATACTAATGGATGGATAGAGTATCGATTATAGCTGTCATGTTAAGATACGTCAAGGGACGGGCTTCTTTTTTAAACGCAGTTAAAATTCAATGATGGCTGAAGGGTCTTCCCCTCGTAGCTGTCAATAATCAAACACTGTTTGGAAATGGGCCTCAAAGACAGAAAGTCAATGGAAATCACTTTATTGACAATTTACAATTTTTTTTCCATTGGTCAAGGATTGCTGATAACTTTTAAACCTTTTGTTTACAATTGTCTTTAAAGGCTTGAAAT
This sequence comes from Sinocyclocheilus rhinocerous, assembly GCF_001515625.1. Taxonomy (NCBI): domain Eukaryota; kingdom Metazoa; phylum Chordata; class Actinopteri; order Cypriniformes; family Cyprinidae; genus Sinocyclocheilus; species Sinocyclocheilus rhinocerous. The sequence continues at coordinate 454,309 of NW_015664178.1, read as the reverse complement.
GGTGTTCACAATGCATTTAACTTGTGGCTTTTCTAAGTGAAACATTTATGTTTTGGCTGAATCTTTTCATCCAAAGTAACTTATAATGCATTTTTGGTGTGTATGATTTTGGCTTATACTATTGTTTTCCAGGAAAAATATCAAAATACCCTTAAGGCAATATAAATTTATTTCAGATTATTATTATAAACTTTTTTTTTTTATAACTGTAAAATAAGACTTAATGATGAAAAAAGCTATTTTTGTAGTGATTTCAGCAGGAAATACTATAGGGCAGAACTTCAGACCATCAGGTTTTGATTGGCTTATTAAACTAATATATTTGATTACAGCTGGTTACAGGAATTCATCATTTTATTGGTGGAAAAAATTACATTTAGATGAAAGATTATAAAGACAAACTTTTAGTTTTTTAGAATAATGTGAATAAATCACGCAGAAAAAGACCAGGAACATTTTACTTCAAAAGTCAATGTCAATTTGTGTTTTAATGTGGTCCTGAAAAGCATTTCTGTTTCCTCTTTGTTTTTATAGCAGGGCTTGGTTTGGTTTAGCTGTGTCTTATTCTTGGTTTCTCTTAATTACATGCTCGTCATACGCCCCTAACTGTAAGGATGTAATTAACTAGAAAGCGTTTCGGCGAGCAGCTGTTTGTGGTCTGTGGAGTGGGTTTGGTACGAAGCATGACAGCCGAGACTCTGGATTAACAAATCACTGTGTCATGATCTGTAGCTGAACATTATGATAACGGCGGCCATGATGACATGATGTACATACATGGTGTTTTTTTTTTTTAATGTCGGTCGGAGCTGACAGTGGCAGGTGGCACCGTGGCCCAGAGAGACTCTTTTGTCCATTATTACATTATTCCACTGTCTCTGTTGTTTTAGAGCCATCTGGACCCACTCACTCTTGTCTTATACCTCTTTTCTTCAGTTTAAAGGTCAGTGGTCAGCAGGAATATGAGCCTGCAAGTGGTCTGGAGTGGTCACCACTAATAACATTAGGTGTAGAGGTCAAAGGTTAGACATGGGGTTAGTCCCTGTAGGGGGATAAAAGCAAATTCTTATTTTATGGCGTGCCACCACCTTGTCAGAATGATCCCATTGCTTTTCCAGAAGAACATCAAGTCAGAACGGCCAGAAGCAGAAGTATCATGATTTCAATTCAGAGAGTCATAATGCAATTTCAAAGTGATTCTCCAATTATTTTAAAATAAAAAAGAATTCATATGAACAATTATAATATTTACTATTGTTACTATATAATCATAATTATTATAGCAACTTATAATAAAATATATTATAAGTATATAATAAAAACTATTATATTTTATTTCATTATTATATAACTAATTTATGTATTATAATATCTACAACAAAAATTATATTAGTAATTTAGAAGTAAAAACCGTTTATGTATGAATAATTTATGTATTATAATACATAACAATAATAAAAATTGCATTAATAATTTAAAAATAAGATGTAATTAATACAAACAAATTTCTAATATTATATTGTTATTATTTAACTATAATGTATTATAATGTATAACAATAATAAAAAAGTTTAAAAATAAAATAATAAAAGCAAAATTATAGTTTTATATTGCTCTTATATAACTACACTTTGTTTATTATAATATATAACAATAATAAAAAAATATATTAATGATTATTTAGAAATAAAAATGATCAAAAGGCATACTTTTCAATAAACAGAATTATTAAAAATTAATTCTAAATTCTGATCATGAGTATTTCTCGATCAAACCAGAATTGCTTGACAAAGAATTGTGATGCTTTTGAGATTTTTGTGAATCGCTGGTGGGTTCAAAAATAGGTTGATTCCTAAAGCTGAGATCTATTACCAAATGTCCTTATGCGTGACTGTCAGAATTACAGCTTTTAGTTTCTACAAAGCAAAAATATTTAGTTAGTTTGCCGCAGTTCTGTGTGGAGATGCTCGCTGTTTGTATTCAGCTTTTCTGAGATGAGCTTTGCCATTTAAAGCCCATTAGGTTGATTGACTGTGTCTGTGTTATGGTAAATGGCAGTGTTGGGTTGGTGCCCCTTTTCATAAACTCTGTTTTTAATCTAGCAGAAAGGTTCACGTATCTGTTCATTTTTCATCCTGGCGGCTGGCTGAGGTTCATCGTGGCTGGGGGCACCATATGGTTGAATTACCCAAAAGCCACTGGTTCATCACCTGTTTTTTTTTTTTGTTTTGTTTTTTTTAATAAAAAAAACAACTGTGGTTGAGAGCACCGAAGTGGGCAGAGAGGAAAAGGGCAGAAACACAGTCCTGTGAAAAACAACAGATGCAGAGAATGCCTCCTCTGTGTGCCTGAATGTCATGCCGTTCATGAGGAATTCTAGGTCTGTTTGACTAACCCCAAAATGTGTCTGTCACTTTTCCTGCTAATAACGGTGAGCCCTGTTTATATACATCTCGATAACTCTGCAGATGTTAAGTTGACATATATTATATAGCATGCAAGTCTCAACTTAAGTTAACATCCTTCCTAACTGTTAGCAAAACATTTTGTGTGGTTGTAATAATAATTCATATTATTATTATTGTCACTTTATGACAAGTAAAGGGGCAGGTAAACCTCTGATCAGGTCTTCCTGTCTAAATGGTTGGTTTTAGGACAGAATAACCTGCAGTGTGACCCAGGTAGGTGAAGTCTGCCGATGCGAGACTAATAGGACTTTGATAAACTGGTGATGATGACGGTTAACTCTCTACTGCTGGTAATCTGGAGTTCATAGTTCTGTGCATTTGATGTCGCTCAATTCTCAGATTATCCCTGTAGATCCTGTTAGTGTGATGTTCACACTGCTAATCTGAGCCAGAAACATGCAGCACATCGCATATTTAAATCCACACACGGCCACCTGCTCATGAGATCACAGCTGCGATAGAGACAAGGGAAAAAATATTTCATTTGACCTCATCAGATGTTATTATTTTTTGCAGTGAGCGTTTACCCTCTCATGTTTTCTCTTTTTGTCTGCATCTCACTGTTTGTATCTCCCAGATCGGAAAAAAAGATTTGAAATTAACCTGTCACCGTTTCACAACGTCTGTTTGTGAAAGGCACACAATAGCTAATTTCACAAATCAGATACTGTACTGATCTTGCTCTACATTTGCCTCTTTATAGCTCTGTTGAAAAGATCATCTTTATTCCATTTGCATGCTGGTTTAGTGCTGGTCTACTCTGTTTTATTCAGATCATTTACCTTAAGTATGAGCAATATTGAAAGTGATGCTTGCCTGTTTAAGACTAACTTCTCTCTCTCTCTTTTCTTTCTCATGCTGACCATCTCTGCATCTCAACTCAAGGTAAGGACATTTTATTGTTGTCAGTCTCATTCCCTTTCACAGTGTGTTATCTCAGTGTGAGATGTTTCAGGTATCTCTGATCATGTTGCCAATAATGGTGTCTCATGGGATGCCAGGGCCGTTCTGTGTCAGTGGGAACCTTGAGACCATATGGGTCTCTAGTTTACTGCCTGTGCATTTTTCTGTCATCAAAGACTAAGATTATCCAGATCTCTTTGATATGGACGACTGCAGGCAAACATGCACAGGGTATATATGAAAACTTAAATATATATATAATTTCATTTTTTGATATTTAGATTTTTCCTAAAATAATTATATACACAACAATCCAAATATGGAGGTCAGTAAGATTTTTCTAAAAATATGAAATCTCTAATGTTCACCATGGTGGCATTTGTTTGATCAAAAATACAGTATAAAACAGTAATCTTGTGAAATATCAATACAGTTTAAAATAACTGTTTTCTATTTTAATATATTTTATAAAGTAATTCTTGTGACGGCAATGCTAAATTTTCAAAAGTCTAAAATTTCAAAATTTTAAATTTTCAAAACCAGTGTCACATGATCCTTCAGAAATATTCAGGATTCTTTGATGAATAGATAGTTCAAGAACAGCATTTTTGAAATCGAAATCTTTTGTAACAAGATTTTAGTTGTAGCACCACTGATGGTGAATTTAAGTCTGCTTAAATCAGTATATTTACTATTATTTACAGCTTACTATTATTAGAACGGACAATCAGGCCTTTTCATTGCATACCACGGCTGATCCAAGTGAATATCAGATCCTGTCGTCTGGATGGATATGATCTCCACCCAGTGCTTTAAACTTCTGTTGCATTCCAGTTTGCCCTTACCTTTACAGTCAGCAAATGGTGGAGGATTGTGGAAGGGCTTGACTTACAGTAAAGGTTTCTGTTGCTATGCAAATGCATATTTGTTTAATGCAAATCAAGCCATAAATAAACTAAAAAACAGTGGCCTGAAGGTTTGGTTTGCAAGCAGTGAAGTGTGTAGGCTCCTGTCAGAAACTGCTCTCCTCATTGGACAGTACAGTTGTCCATCATATTGGGCAGCGAATCGGTGTGAGTGAGTCTATTTGGTAGCGAAGCTGATTTATTTATTTTTTACTTTAAAAGAGTTTATGTAAGTTCTGCAAGCCAGGTGGTGCTACTCTTAGAAATGGGGTTTATTATTGTACTCTTACTGAAATCAGTAAAATTACACCAGGGTTACAACACCATTTCTCTACCAAAAAGACTTACCAAAAAGTCTTTTCACTGAGGGATCTAAGTGCCAGCGCTTTTGTATCAGGATCACAGAGGTTAAGTTGAGACTGTGAGATTGAGGAAGGAAAGTGAGCGTTTGAGGAAGGAATTCTGGAGTTCCTCTTTGCTGTTGCTCAGTTTTCATCTATTCATCTTTTTATCCGATTCACCATCCATGTGTCTCTCATACTCTCACTATTTCTCTGTTTTGTTGATTTTCTCTTCGCATGGAGATGTGAAACCTGATCATTGAAAAACGTGAGGATCTGTGAGAGCTGTAAATTTTCCACAAACTGAAATCTGTCATTTATTTACTCAACCTCATGTTGTTCCAACCCCATATGAGTTTCCTTCTACCACACGACATAAAACGAGACAATACTGTTGTCATGATTTTTTCATGAAATTGCAGTGAAGTGAAGTAATTTGCTCACCCTCATTTTGTTCTTAACCGCTAAAACTTTTGCCATTGTTTGAAACAAATTAAGATATTTTAATAAAACCTAGAAGTTTCTGTTCCTCCATTGAAAGTCAAAATAATAACTTAGAAGATAAAAAAGATAATAAAAGCCTAAATTAAATTTGTAGATTAATATAAAGCAATTATATCTCTTTACAAAGCTTATTAAACCGCTTGGTTTTTATGGATTTTATGACAACTTGATGTTTTTCGATCTTCAAAGTTTTGGTTACCTGGACTTTCAATTTGGGGACAGAAACCTCTTAATTTGTTTTTCAAAGATTAACCAAAGTCTTATGGGTTTGGAACGACACAAGGGTGAGTAAATGATGACAGAATTTTGAACTATACCTTCCAAACTATACCTTCTATTGCTTCCAAAAGGATTCAAACAAATCATTCCGATTGGTTTTGTGAACCACAGATATTGATTAATTGAAAAATTTTATTCAAAAACAGCGATTTATTCATGAAATTGTAAGATTTTCAATATTTAATGTTTATGTTTTACTCGCACAAAACTAATTTATGTTTTGAGAAAACTTTTATGATTCTTTCACAGTGATTTTGGATCTTGACAGCATCTGTCCTCATTCACATTCATTATATTGAAAAGAGTGACCCAGGATTCTCTTGGAAATGTTATACAGATTTGAAACAGCATGAGTAAATGATGACAGACTTTTATTTTATTTTTTTATTTTATTATTTTTTTTGGTGATCAAAGAAGGAATCCTACAAATCAGGCCATATCTTCTTTTTTTTTTTTGACCCTGCTGTCTGACCATCTTTTTACATTATTGTTTCTCATTTGGTGTAGTTTTTGTTCTATTTGAGTGGACAAATTTGTTAGTATGACTTGCGATAACTTTTCACTTGTAACTATTTTTACATGACTGATTCAGAAACGATGTCTCCTGTGTCTTGAGAGAAGCATCAATCTGCTGTAAAGACATTTATAAAACTGAGACTCACTGATCCATGTATAGTGACAGGGCTGCAGTGTCTATCATTCCTAAATATTTGAGGATGAACCGGTTTCTTACATTTTAGCCAGTTGAGACCATCCTGCAAGATGTTACGCCATGTGTTCGCTACTGATGAAATAGTGTCTCTCTGAATGGATCGTTGGCTCTCATAAATACCACGTCCTTCTCAGAGGACTCGCTCTGTTTGTGTAGATGTTTGAGAGCATGTTTCCCTCTGGTGAGTTTTACCTTGAGTTTTTTGAGTAGCCTGAAGAGAGCTGTCAGTCAAGTTGATTGACATGGAGACTGCATTCGCACCTTGCCTTTGTGTAGGTAGTTTTCCTTCTGTCCATTCATGTGTGCCACTGTGTGTCCCTGAAGCCCATGGCACTAATAAGTCTGTCACGGCGGCCTGTGAAAAGTCACGGTCAGCTGTGTGTATGTGTGTGACCCGAGGGAATGTGGCACCTCATTTCTCAAACGAGACAACAGAAGCACCAATCTTCAAAGCCTGCGGTGCCGCTGGAATTGAACCCTGTGTGACTCTGTGACTAGGGTTGGGTACCGAACTCGGTACTTTTAAGGGTACCGACCGAATTGCATAGGTACTACCGAGTACAGATTTACGTTAAA
>NW_015664178.1:429546-445238 GCF_001515625.1 Sinocyclocheilus rhinocerous | reverse complement strand
TCGGTACTACCGAGTACCGATTCACGTTAAATCAATCGGTGCTAAATTTCGGTACCTGAGAACGCATCGGGGCACATACGCTACAGAGAGAAAATGAGAGACCCTGTGACGTGAGGTCACCCCTGCAACTTGTTCAAACAACACACAGGGCAAGCCGAAATGTTCTGAAGTGTGGTTGCATTTCTAGGGCCATATGATTTCTGCGAAAACACGGATGGGATCGCGGAGTCCATTCATAAAAACGTAATTTACTCTATAGCGTGGAATGCCACGGAATTCGTCAATTTTGGACGAATAAATCTAAAGTAGGTCTGCCACTTAATTCGAATCGCGATATGAACTAGTGTCTGTGAATATTAAAATGCAAAAAGACGGTTTAAATATGAATCCTGCATGTTCCGCTTGCCTCTGTATGTATGAATGGCGGAAACGCGGTTTTGTTTACCACACAAATACTGAAGCACACGTGACGCTCATGATTTCCGGCCTCTGCGTCTCACTATATGACGGCATGAACACACAAACTTAATATCCAGAGCTGCTGTGAGTCACTTCGTGAGAATTTTACCGTTTCGTTTGAGAAAACTAGCATCATCATACTGTATACACACAGAAACTTCATGGCAACCTGTCAAAATGGGGCGGGAAGAAAGAAAAAAAGAAAAAGTTTGTAGGGCCTTATTGTTCGAAATGTTGAAATTGAGACTTTTGGACTTATTTTTTCACTGAAATAAATGTTTTTGTAATTACACAGAGTAAAGGTAACCGTAAAAAGGTACCGTTGGGTACCGGCACCGAAATTCAGGTACCGATACCGGTACCGTACCGGTTCAAATGTGAACGGTACCCAACCCTATCTGTGACCCCAGTATGGGAGGAAGCTTGTACTTTTCGACACTCCCACACAACTCACACAGAGGAACTGTCGTCTCCCTCATGTGCTAACTGCTCATAAATATTTTACATGCAGCATATGCCAAGCACACACAATGCTGTCGGCCTGCCAAGTAGTAGTGAATATATGGGAATGTTTTGGGTTATACTGTATGAGAGTGTGTGTCGCTAATAGCTAATAGTTGCTAAATGACCCTAACCCTAAAGTTTGAATACACTTGACACATGATTTTGAAGACCTTTTGATTTAAAGCTTACAATTAAAATTAAATTTGAAGGGGAAAAAGAATTGAATACTTCTATTCAGCAATGCATTCAACATTTATAATGTTACAAAAGATTTCTATTTCAAATAAATGTTGTTGAACTTTCTATTCATCAAAGAATACTGAAAAATGTATCATGATTTTCAAGACTGATAATAAAGAAATGTTTCTTGAGCACCAAATCAGCATATTAGAATGATTTCTGAAAGACCGTGTAATACTGAAGACTGGAGTAATAATGCTGAAAATTCAGATTTGTATCACAGGAATAAATAACATTTTAAAATAGATTAAAATAGTAAACATTTATGTTAAATCATAATAATATTGCATAATATTACTGTTTAACTGCATGAAATAAATCCAGCCTTGGTGAACATAAGAGAAAACATTAAAAAATCTTTCCAACCTCAAAGTTTTTTGGGCGGTAGCGTACAAATGAATTTCTTTAGCAAAACTGTAATTCATTTATGTATTTATTTATGTATTTTCATTTAATTTATTTTATTAACTTAATTTAATTCTTAATAATAGATGGCTAGTGAGTAGTGAAGGAATTCACTTGTATTCAGTGAAGGAAAGTCAGACAAATTTGCAACATGCATAATAACAAGTGCATAATAACAGTTTTTGTGTGAAATCGCTTTATTTAGTTTTGGCAACAGTAAGCTCTTCTGTTTGGCAACAATCACTTTTGCACGCAGCAGTGCAGTGTCTGTTAGCTCAGGTGCATAACCTCGCTTGCACATCGTTTCTGTCATTGTCTCTTTGCCTTTGTCTCTCTGACTGTCAACTTTGCTCTTTCTCATCCTCTTTAGCCCTGTTCACACCAATAAACAGTACAAAATATCACAAAATAAAGCAATTTTCCTCACCCAAACTAGTCCTGTGCAAATTTTTATTCATTCTCTGAAAGTATTTGTATACAACTTTACTTTTTTGTTTTGCTCTGATTGTTTATAGCTTCTAAAATGCCTTAAAAACTGTAACGTAATTCATTTTAAAATCCTGTGCTGAAATCTAGGGCTTGGTGTGAACAGACCTCAGCTCTTTATCTTGTGCACAAAAGTGTATGTTTGAGGGGTAGTGTGTTCCCGCCAGCACAATCATTTGTTGATGTGCCTCATGGGACGTAAAGAAAGTTGTGCATGTGTGCAAGCGTGATTGAAGGTGTTAATGCTCCAAGGCCTTGTATATCAGCTCCAGGCCTGATTGGTGAGCTCTGTTAGTGGAGGTGACGGGCTGACATGAGATGAGGGGTCTGACTGTGGCAGGATCTCCACCCCAAAACTGCTCTGTGTCCTCGGCAAATGTTTCTCATTCTCAGCTGTCATCCGCTCCTCACAGGCAGACTGGCACGCCGAGATCTCACCCGCCCTGAGCCCTGGAGCGCGACATGCCGTAGGGCTCCACCCCCCGTGCCGCCCGCCCGTCCGGGGCTTTAGAGACACAAACAGAGCATAATCTCCTGAGAAATTCACAGAGTATGCGTGTGAGCCTCCACATAGACACTGTGCTCTTTTTAAACTGGATAAAGGGGCGAGACCTCCCCTTTCTTTCACTCTCCCGCTCTAATGGAGTTTCCGGGGTGGTTCAATCCCAGAGTGCAGCTCAAGAGGATTTGGGAGAAGTATAGATTTAGGAATGAGTCCTGCATAATGACCTGTTCATTCATTAATTATCTAATAAAGAAGAACTTCTCTCCCCTAATGTAAACAACGAACCTCCCTTGGAACCGAATGAAACACGTGTGCATATTTACATGATAATATCATTTTAAATAAACACTTACAAACCACTTTTCCTTTTCAGGAAAAAGAATAAAAATGTATTTATTTTTCTTTTATTAAAATGTATTGGGATCAAGTAGGGGAATGGAAGTGGGACTTATTGCAGGTCAGATTTTAACAGATTTGTTAGATTTCAGGTGTTACAACACTATTACCTTTCAGATTCAGTCACTATTAGTTTTCTCTGGCCCATCAAGAGAATTTCAAGAGATTCGAGTTTGTGTGCAAACACGAGACTTCTCTGAATGTGCACAGGGCTTTGCTTGGTCCACTATTGTGATTTTTTTTTTCTGTGTCACATGACAAGCATAACGATAACCCCCCCCAAGGGCTTATATATATATTGCTATATATATATATATATATATATATTGTATGGTATGGTTATCAAACATCTAGCTCGCAATGTAACCTGATCCCATTCTCCTCTCCATTCTCCTCTCTTCCTATTCCTCCTCTTCTTACTTGTTCCCACTCACTATGAATAAAACAGCACAAAGGGCTAAATTCATGCTTTTTTAAATCGTAAAGTGACGTACAGTTTTATTAAAACTCAGAAACCGCAATTTGTATTAATATCTCCACTCACGCTCTGTCTTTCACACACACAGTCGAATCTAACATTAGCGATGGGAGGTAATTGTGTCAGAGCCTTAGAGGGAGGTAAAATGGAATAATGAGACTCATTATCATACTAAAGAAGAAGAGGGAAACCGAAGATGGGAAGAAGATGAGAGAATGAAAGAGAGGGAGGGAAGGATGAGGAAGTGCTTCCATCAGTTTGCGAGCGAGAGCTTCTATACTCTTGTTAACAGAGTTTAGCTGAAGAACGGTGTCAGTCTGGCTTTGCTGAATATTCTCTCTAACGCTGCCGAAATTAAACCACTTTTCCCTTCGCTCCGTCGCTTTGATCAGCCCGCGCCAGTCTTATTCCACGTTGGATGAATAGCTGGGAAATAAGACTAGTGGAGCATATTACCGCTGTGCAAATGACAGGTGAAGGGCAGTTTCCTCTCGCTCGCTGGCAGGGCTGATCCGGTGACAGACTTTGAAGTTTAGAGGAATCTCCGCTTCATGTTGAATCAGGGCGGATAGAACCACTTCAAACTGAGATATGTTTTTGTCTCCGCTCTGAAGTGGGCAAGATTACAGCATTTTGAGTTTTTTAATCCTCACCGAGCGTGAGATTAGAAACACCAGCACAATGGAGCAGGAAGTAGAGGAGGAGAGTTGTTCAAGGACAGGGGAAGTTTGTGTCTTTGAGGCAATTGCGACAGGCTTACTGAGATTTGACAGACCATGTTTTGTTCTCACATTGCTGCATGATGCTTTAATATTGGAAACCTAGCTGTAATATTTTCTTAAATTATGACAGGGTGAAGGGGAGAGAAAGAGAGAGATAAAAGAATGTGAGTGGTGTTGTTTGATATGATGCACAATGGTGCAATAGTTTGTGAAGGAGATATGTCAGTGCCCAAACTCCTTTTTCTTTCTGTAGTCTCTAGTAGCCAGACTTTTATTATTTGAATTAAGATATCATAAATAAACAATACTTTTAGAGGCATTATTAGTCTTCATTAATGCAAAAAAAATAAATATATACGTATATATATTAGTGGTGTCAAAATTAGCGCGTTAACGCAGGCGATTAATGTTTTCAGTTTAATGCATTAAAAATATTTAAAGGGTTAGTTCACCCAAAAATGAAAATTCTGTCATTAATTACTCACCCTCATGTCGTTTCAAACCTGTAAGACCTTCGTTCATCTTCGGAACACAAATTAAGATATTTTTGATGGAATCTGAGAGCTCTCTGACCATAGATAGACAGCAACGCAACTGAAATGTTCCCCAGTCCAGAAACGTAGCAAGGAGATCGGTAAAATAATCCATGTGACATCAGTGGTTCATCCGCAATTATATGAAGCTACGAGAATACTTTTTGTGCACAAAAGAGAAGAAAAAAAAACTACTTTATTCAACAATTCGTATCCTCCGCATCACCCTGGTGCCATTCCGCGTATCTGTATGACTGGCCATCAGCATGTGATTACTGACTGTATGAGCAGCTATCATAACTATGTACTTGGCATACATAGTTAATTCTTTTTTTTTCTTATTTCTTTTTTATTTTTCTAGTGCTCAAATAAATCACTTATACGATGTCTAAGATTCTGGACTAGACATAGTCTCAGAAAAATGGTTGCCGGAATCTCATTTTTCATGGTATGTTCTTCAGATTTGAAATATAAACTCATGAGACATGTGACTTTCAACCCATTACTTTTCTGGATTTCTCCAGGACTGATTTCATGTATTTTTATATGAAATAAAAAAAAAATCAGTGTGGTACAATTTTTTTCAAGGCACTTCAGTGTCTATAACTTTTTATCTTTTTGAGCATTATCAACTCTGGATGATGGATAGTAAAGCCCAAAGGGTCTTCTTTTCAAAGACACTAGAATTGTGTGTGTAGCACACTGTTGTAAGGAACTGTTACCATTTTAAAGGGGTGGATCATGAATGATTCGCGCGAACATAGACGCATTTATGTAGATCGGGGGAGCATTCGGCTCAGATGTCAGGAGTAAACGACGACTCCTATGTTCACAGCATGATATGACCCCTTTAAGTTAGGTAGGTCATTTTCAGCTGTGAGTCCCAAAATGGGGGGGTGCAGCAAAATGGCACTAAATTGGACAAAAATTGATTCTCTCATCATAAACAACAAAGCGCAGATGTACGTACAATGTAGGCTAAGTAAGAGATTCATTTCACAGTGTATAAAGCTTCAGTGATTATAACGATAGTTTTGTTTTTTTGAGAGCGCTTAAACTCGCGATAGATCAATGTTAGTGATAATGTCACTTTCTATATATAATTTATTCGCTGTTTGAATAACCGTGGAAAGGAAACGTTATATAATTATCAATTTCTAACTTTTTTATTAAATTGTAATCACGTTAAATACAAATTCAGTCCCATGAAACATTTTTTTAGCCTACGTGACACCCATGTCTGGTTCTTGCCTAAAAAGACGGGTTTATGATGTTTAATACATTTGGCTGCGTTTAGCCTTACCCTGGAGTTGGTTCACCCTCCGCCTATGGGGTGCAGGTTAACAGGTTAATGTTAGTTTGTTTAATAAAGATGCATTGAAATTTGTTCATTGTTTGTTAATGTTAATTCACAATGAATTAAAAAAGTGTTGACGGATAAAAACAACTTTATTTATTAGTAAATGTAGAAATTAATTAAACTAAGAAAAAGAAATGCTGTAGAAGTATTGCTCATTGTTAGTTCATGTTAAATAATATTAACAAATGAAACCTTATTGTAAAGTGTTACAAATTTTCTGTTATTTATTCTAGAAACTAACATTTGGACTTGGTAAATTGTGATGATATAAACACTGTAACACATTTCAGTTTATTATCAGTTAGAGATGCTATTTGTGCACTTCTGGTGCACTCTTGGCTACTGCAGAGCCAATGAGAATATAATTTGATTACCTTTTTATTGTGTGATGCCAAGAGCTCTTGCTGAAATTATGACTCAGTTTTAATAGTATCATTACTCTTTTAGCACATGGAAATGAGTCATTAGCGGTGCGATATAGCTACTGTCTTCGGCTTCATTATGTTTCGGCTTTAGTTGTTTATCTGTAATCTTTCATATGAAACCAGCAGAGCCTGTTTACTCTTTATTGTGTGTACCAGTAAATTTTATTTATATTTAGTATTTTCCACCAAACCTTTGATTACAGGGTGGGCGGCATGACCTAAATCTTATATCACTGTGTGATGTTTTATATATTACATAACCATGAAGCTGACTATGTGAGAAATTAAAAATTTTTTTTCTGTGTTGTTTTTTTTAAACCATGCTATGGATGTTTAAGCACTACCACCATATTGTTTTGCACTAGTATGACTGGTTTAAAAGAGAAAATGGCACAAAATGGTAGAAAAGCTGTCACTCTACCCTTTCAAAAAGTACTAATATGTACAATTCAAGGGGGAAATAGGCACAAAAGTATGCATTTTGAAAGTGTACTGTACAGCTTTTGTACCATATTTTCTGAGGGTGAATATTTTCAGCTCTAAAAAGGTACCAGTTTATTGAATTTATGTGTTAAAGAGACAGTGACCTGCTCCTGTCCTGATATGTTTGTTGTATCGACACTATAACCAACAAAGAGCTCTGTGTCGTGATTTCAGCTTCACTTTGAAGCCCACTGGCTGTTTTGATGGATCTCAAGGAGGACCAAACACACTTCACATGTCACTTGCTTCTCCAAGGTGTTGTGATTTGAAGAAAACGCTGAGCAGGCTGCATGTCACCTCTCACTTCTCCTGAAAAACCCGACTGGCTATCAGACCCGCTAAGGGATAGACGGTGTGTGCGGTGCCTTCTCGTACTGTGTGCCTGTGTATCGGTGCATGTCCGTGACGTTTCATGAGTGCTTTGACGATATGTCTCATCTTTGCTCAGTGGCTGTAGGCCACTAAGAGTGCAGAATCTCTGTTCTACGGTGGCCGAAAGCCACTGCACAAAACAAATCCCAGCCGGGCCCGTCACTTTTTTGGGTCCCCTTGAAACATTTCCGTTGTGGTCCATGCTACTTGCAGCGCGTTTCTTCATTTGCATGTGCTGTGAGGATTTGCAGCGCGTTTCTTCATTTGCATGTGCTGTGAGGATTTGCAGCGCGTTTCTTCATTTGCATGCGTTGTGAGGATTTGCAGCGCGTTTCTTCATTTGCATGTGTTGTGAGGATTTGCAGCGCATGTGTTGTCAAACTGATGAAGATGTTTTCTTAATTTGCTGGTGTTTTTTCAATTTGCATGTGTTTTCTTAAGTTGCAGCACGTTGAGCTCTCTCGGCCACCGTACTGTTCTCCACCTCTGAGACATGTACTTGTGTTTGACCGCTGTCCTTGGTGCTGAACAACTGTGGCTGAAAGCTGGAGTGATTAAATGGTGCACTCATACTCACACAGGTTGAAGTGATGGACCAAATGCCGGGCACACACTGCACGATATTCAAAGTCATCTGATTGCTGCACTTTTCACACTGCACAACTGTCTGGAGTACCATCTAGTTGCTGTTGTGCACACTAAATGACAGATCGGCAACAGGGGTTCAAACATCACACAACTTTCAATAGGAAGAATGGTCTACAAACTACACTTCAAAACCAAACGCATGTGAGAAATGATACAGGAAATAATATAAGATCATGTGAGAGACAGGCATTCTTGTGAGAGAATGGATTAATTTATGCAAAAAGCTTTGCAGTCCAAGTTGTCTGTTCACTGATTTGCTATGAAAAATAAAAAATAACCGAAGAATATGATTGAGAGATGGTTGCTTGCAGAAGCCATGCGTGCTGATGTTTTGTTGCAGATTTATGACTCCACCCCCTGAACTTTCCCTTGCCCTTTGTTGTGCTCTCACATTGGCTGTAGGTCGTAGCTGATGCCATTTCCAGCCAAAACACATTTCACACTGCAGGACTGTGAGTCGCTAACAGGTCCAAAGATTTAGCATGCCAAATCAGATCACGATAACACACACTAAGTGATTGTCACTTGCGTGAACGAGCACCGATTTGCCTCTGATTTCGGGAATTTGTCAGCAATTTCCACAAATCTGTCTGTGAGTGAAAATCATGGCTAAAGTCGTGCAGTGTGTAGCCGGCATAACTGGAACAGTAAAGTGACTAAGACGAAACATGATCCCATTGGTTATTGAATCCACTTTCTCTCCGGCCCCTATGCTATGTTCAGTTCAGTCAGCAAGTATCCTGTTCCTGTATAGGTAGCGTTACACAGCATATACTATGTGTGTGTGTATATACTATATATATATATAGAGAGAGAGAGAGATGTGTGTTAATTGATTGCTGTATTTTATAGCTTTTGATGTTACATTTTAATATAAGGTCGCTGAATTCGCATTAATGTTTAGCATTTATGTAAAATTATGTCATCATCATTTGGCTCCCAAATCGAATGTAAAAATGTGGGTCGGCTCTTAAAGATTCACAGATCTCCCAGCACTACAACTGGCATCATTTTGTTGGAAAAAGGGGTGGCTGAGGGAGGGATTTTGGGAAGGAGAAGAGAGAATCAAGATTCACTGGAACACAAATTGGACTGAGGTGAAGAAGTGTCATCTGGCTGCCGATGACTCAATAACTGCTCTTGTTCCCATCCAGTCAAACACACACACACACACACTCACTCCAGGATCTGGAATTTCAGGTGTTAGATTATGCTCATATTACACAGACTGATTTCTCTGAAAGGTTTGAAATAATTAACACAGATGAGAAGCAAACCAAGAGCCTCTCAGACATGTTCATTAATATGGAAGTCACTTCTTTTTCAGAAGAAAATCTGCATTAGTGTTCTGTAAATTACACAGTAGCCATACTTGAGTATAACACCTATTTGAACGGGGGGAGGTGGAGAACGGCTAGAAAAACCATCAGAAATGTCTGATGGTTGAACTATTAATTTGCAGAAGTATTTCTGTTTTACTTCTGATGTACATTTATGTAATAAACCCATTTATTTACAGAGAGCAGTGTGACCTCATCACAAAAGTAAATGTGCTTTCTGGATTAGCTCAATCTCTGTGACCAATAATAAGCCGATTAAAACACTCATCAACTAACAAATTTGTGAATGAGACTATATCTCATGTTTGTTTCACTCCCTTTAGTTTTATGTTGTAGAGAAGAACATATTGATAGGGAGACATGTTTGGTTGTCAGGTGTAATACAGAAAAGAGTATAAATATTAATCCGATATGAAGGTGTCGCCATTCCAAACACTGTGTATCACTCCGTCACACACGGTCCACCCCCTGCAGACAGATCCATATTGATCAATGTGGACGTAAAAAAAAAGTGTGTTTAGATCGCACCATTGTGACATCTGTGCATCAGTCAGCACAGCAGAAACCGTTAATGCAGAACTGATTAGACCGCACTATTAGGCATTTGTTTTGCTAGAGATGCAAAAATCAAGTTCAGTTACTGATCAACAGTCTGAACACCACAGTGACTCTATATGTGTGAAAACCTGGTTTTTAGTAGTGGAAGTGGAAACCACTTTTCTTACTCTCTTAATTCATTGTGCATTCTCTGATTTTCTTCAATATTTCCTTCCTTGTGATTCAGATCAGTGAAAGAATAGACCAGACTGAATTGTGAACCATGACTGATTCGATGAAAAGAACTGAATCATGGAAAGATTCATTTGTGTATTGGACACTATCACATTCCCTTGCTGTCTTACATGTTTCCACCTTTCTTCTTCTACTTTATTTTCTTTCTTTCTTTCTTTCTTACTGTCTTACTTTTTCTCTTTCTTTCTTTCTTACTTTTACTTTGCTGCTTACTTTCTTTCTTTCTTTTTTACTCCTATTATACTCCTAAGAGTTCTGCTCATTTTGTTTTGATTATGTATGAGCATGCATTGTGTGTGTGTGAGTATCAGTGTGTTGAGTTAGTTCAAGTGTGGGAGATCGACAGCTGGCCCTGAAGGGTCTCCAAGGCTCGTCTGCTATTATCTACCTGCAGGCATATGAAGGTTTCTGTCTCACCTCTTACCAAGGACCCTCAATGCATTATAGCAATGCCGATGTTTCATTTGAGCCTTAATTTTTTTTCTTTCTTTCTGTTGGTTTCTCTCAGCCATCACCCTGATAAAAATGCTCTTTGTGATTTAAAATGACAGAAGTGTTCAAAAAATTCAAATATGTCTCCATTTGCATGATCTTCATTGCAATGAGAGAAAATAGACTCTGCAATTATCCAGGAGTATCTCATGTGTGACAGGCATCCTGAGGAGGTCAAAAACACTTATTAACTTCAAACTGTGTGAGTGTGCATCATGTCTGCCTTCTGTGTTTGTTGTCTTTGTTCAGTGGCAGCTAGGAACACTAAATAAGGCGGTCTTTGTTTATTTGTGCAGAACAATGTTTACTCATTAGGGCTGCACGATAAATCGCATGTGATTGTCATGCGCATCTCGTCAGTAAAGCTGGTTCTGTGATTAGTAGAAAATAGGGTGACCATATTTTAGTTTTCCAAAAAGAGGACAGTGGAGGCGGGGTTTGCCCAACACAGTATACATAGCAAGTTTTTTTTTTTTTTATAATAAATTTAAAAAAAAACAAGTCAATAGAACAGAAAATAAGGGCCAGAAACGTAGTAAGGACATTGGTAAAACAGTCCATGTGACATCAGTGGCGCAACTTCAGTTTTGCGAAGCTACGAGAATACTTTGAGCACAAAGAAAACAAAAATAACATAATTTATTCAACAATTCTTCTCCCCCGAGTTACGTCTTCCGCCATTTTAGAGTATCACAACTAGGGCTGCACGATAAATCGCATGCGATATTTAACGCACATCTTGTCAGAAAAGCCGGTTCTGTAATCAGCGGTAAATCTCCATCACGTGCGGGCTTTCACATTGAGCAGCATTAACTACAAGTTAATGCTGCTCAATGTGAAAGCCCGCACGTGATGGAGATTTACCGCTGATTACAGAACCGGCTTTCTGACAAGATGCGCGTTAAATATCGCATGCGATTTATCGTGCAGCCCTAATCACAACACATACGCACGCTTTCCCCTAAGCATAATCAACGCTGATTCCGCATATTACGTTCATGCGCGCTGAGGGTGAGTAATTAATGACAGCATTTTCATTTTGGGGTGAACTAACCCTTTAAGTTTTTTAAATAATAAAAACAAGCAGATAAAATTTGAATTACCATTAGGAGAGAGCTCTAGATTTAGAGGGTCAAATGAAGATGAAAGACATGCGTTTTCAGTTGTTTCTTGAAAATGATATCTGATCTTGTAAGATGTGCTCCCTTTACACAGAGTGCGTGTGATCGCAAAATCGAATGTGAAAGTGCAACAGCACGAACGCTCATTCAAAAGAGATTTAAATACTCCGCATACTGAGAACGGGTCCCTGATATACCAAAATTATATAGCCTACAAAATTAGACCGTTTAAAGGGGTCATATGATGCTGCTAAAAAGAACATTATTTTGTGTATTTGGTGTAATGAAATGTGTTTATGCGGTTACCAAGAGCTTGTAACACTCCAAAGAGAAAGGAAAACTTGAAATCGCATCATATGACCCCTTTAAAGGAGTGGACACGAAAATCGCGGGAGCCAAACACATATGAATGGGAGAAATGGTCAGAAATTCAGTGGGAGCGGGACTAAGAAAACAGCAGAATCCCGGACATTTTGGGCAATTAAGAAATCCCGGCAGGGTGCATTTTTTTAGGTCCAAAAAGAGGACATGACCGGAGAAAAAAGGACATATGGTCACCCTAGCAGTAAATCTCCATCACGTGCTTTCAGATGGAGCAGCATTTATACGGCTCTGTGTATTAAATGCCGCTCCATCTGAAAGCACGTGATGGAGATTTACTACTAATCACAGAACCAGCTTTACTGATGAGATGCGCATGACAATTTCATGCGATTTATCGTGCAGCCCTATTACTCATGTTATTTTCTTGCATTTCTCATTTGTTAACTAGTTTAAGTATAAAACGGATAACAAGACTTTAAGAATATCTAACTGGTTATTAGGCATCTGAAAACACCAGCATATATTCTGACTAGCATTAACCAACACTAACTAGCAACACAGTGCATACTGGTTTAATTTTTCAGCACGGCAGTAAAATTAATGTTTATATTTGGGTCTAAAGCCGGTCACACACTGTATGATTTTGGCAATGATTTGGCCATCTGAGACAAATTTCAGAAATCCTAAAAGATTCCTCCGATCCTAGGCTAAAATCTGTAGTCTCTGATCATTAGTTTGACTTGTTCACCGACAGCCGATTAATGACCGTTGTGATCAAATTTTACCTCAGACAAAATTCTGGCAGTGTCAGAAGATTTGCCGCACAGTCCTGCAGTGTGACTTGCCTTGTCTTCGTTTTTCAAGACAAGCCATGATCAAAATTAATGCTAGAAATTTCTTTTAACCATTGCTATGATAAACACCGGTTGCGTTGCTGTTTTCATGTGGGTGTGTAGTGCTGCTTACACTATCTTCTTAAATACGCAGGTATTGCCGCCATTCATAGACTTTTCACGATAGCCAACATTTCAGTCCCACGTGTAATGCAGCTCACAGTCACTGAACGTGTATGGGCTGATCATGTAAAACTCCGGACAAGTTTTCTTGCGCACATCTGTTTTTAACGCGTCTTGACTGTCATACAGTCTGACATTAATGACAACTGAGGATCCCACAGTGTGACATGATCATCATATTCATACAGTCTGACAAGCAACAATTGTAAAGGACTATTATAAATTGTACGGTGAGCACCCGGCTTTAAAGAATAGTATAAAATAAAGCAAAGCACAATAAATAAGACAGTTTAGCCTGAAAGGATTGAAGTGCAAACCCAGCAGTGATGTGCATTAGCCATGAAAAAGGAGGGAAAAGCCCCTGGCCTCCTTCCAAATGGCCTGAAAAAGAGGAACTGGAGAGAGAGAGGGAGGATGGGGGGAGCAGAGAGGGGAACAGCATCTGCTTCACGCCTCAGTAGTTTAAAAAAAAACAAACGGAGGGAAAAACGTTGGATGCCAGTGACTGAATACACCTGACTGTGTGTCACCATAGTAACCTAATTAGAAGGCCAAGAGTATGAAGGCAGGGTCTGGTGAGAGACGCCAAAACAGGAGCTCAAAAACAGTTCAGCAGCGAAGATTAGAACAAGACTGCAGAAAGATCGCTTCAGGTGGGGATGATTTGAGAAGAGAGAGAGATGATTTGTCTTCATCTGTCAACATCACAACAGAGCCCTGCCTTGTCTTTTTAAGCCATTTTATGAAGTTATGTCTTTCTTTTTTTAATTAATAATTTTTGATTCATGAACCCATATTTACTATTGCTTTTTTATTTTATTTATGCTTTTTATATTTCTACTTCACGCATGTGTGTATATGTGTATATATCGTTTTTTAAATTATTGTTTATTAATATTTTTGTCTAACCCATATTTAGTTTCTCATTTTTAATTATATATTGTTTCGTTTATTTTAGATTTTATTTATTTTTGTCTTTAACCCATATTTACTATTGCTTTTGTATACTATTTTAGAACTTTTGTACTTTTTTTGTATATATTTTCAATTATTGTTTTATTAATATATATTGTCTAACCCATATTTAGTTTATCTAATTTTTTATTATGTTTACTTTATTTATTTAGATTTTATTTTTTGTCTTTAGCCCATATTTACTATTGATTTATCATTATTATTTAATAATATAATTTTTTACATTTTTTTATTTTATATTTTATATATGTTCAGTTATTGTTTTATTAATATATTTTTGTCTTATCTGTTAAATTATAAAAAAAATATAAAAAATTAGACTTTTTTTTTTTTTTCTTTAATCAGAATTTATTACCAATTTTACTATAGCTTTTTTGTTATATTTACTTTTATTTAGTTAAAGATTTTATTTATTTATTTATGTTTTTATATTTCATATTTTAAAGATATTTTGTTGCAATTTGTTTTATTGCCTCCAGCTAACCTGCAGCACAAATGTAATGTTATTTATCATGCAATAAAAGCAAGTTCAAACTGAAAGTGAGAGGGATCATTTTAGAGAGATGGACCAGGACAAAGATCTCTGTCTTTCACTTCCAAGCCCCCTCTGTCTCGCTCTCTTTCTCTCTAAGCTCTCTCTGTCTGTCTGGTAAGACTAATGGTATAAACAAGCTTGGGGTTAAACACATTCTGTCCTCATCTTCCAGAGACACTCACTGTTTAAACTGTAACCTTGTTATTCCAGGAATCCAACTCTAAAACAGACACCCCTGTTTTAAAAAAATATGATTAGTTTGTTAAACTCAACAGACAAGAATTAAATTTTAGTCCGTACTGTATGCATTAAATACCCAGGATCAAAGATATTGTGTTTCCATTTTATCTCAAGCAGTTCTATAGGAATGGTGGAGTTCTGTTGGAATTGCAGTGTGTGTCAGTGAAGGTGAAATGGAGGGATCTCCCCCTTAGGCTGTTAGGGGGTCTCTTCGCTATAAACATTCCTCACATTCCTGCTGCTAATAGGATCAGAACTGTGGAGTTCCTGGAGGAGAGCTCTTTTATTGTGCTTTTAGAGTCTTACGGCCTTTCCACACTGAGCGTGATGTAAAAAAGCGAGGCAAATCGCCGACGAACAGTGCTTTCACACCGAACGCAAAGCGATTGTTCGGCTTCTGCTAATTCTGCCTGCACGCTAGGTGTAGCGCCGACCAACAATGCATTTTTTCTCAGATATGTATCTCGTATATGGATTTAACATATAAATTAAGATAAACAAAGTTTGGCTCCACACCAGAAACACAAACTATCTATAATGCTTACAAGAATAGGCTACATCCTAAAATATAATTAGAAGTACAATTAGCATCAAGCTACACTTGAAAATGAATTTGCTTACCCACTTTAAACCATCATTGAGTGCTTGTAATAACTTCCGATTGTGGTTTATAGTTGATTTTGATTCTATAATAAGCAGACACATGCACTTGTATGTTTAATAACACTACACTGCTAATATTTGTCATAAACATCCTTTACTGCTATAAAAAATCCCATGAGCTGCATATAAAACACATACAGAAAATATATCGTCATAATCATATGTCTATTTGCTTTCA
>NW_015664178.1:425203-429523 GCF_001515625.1 Sinocyclocheilus rhinocerous | reverse complement strand
AAAAAATACCATGAGCTGCATACAAAACACATACAGAAAATATATCGTCATAATCATATGTCTATTTGCTTTCACATTTCATGTGTAGAAAATGAGTGAACGCGCTCTGACTCATAGCACTCGCGCACGTGGAAGAAAACAGACGGTGCTCTACAGGTCACATAATTCATTGGAGAATTATTAGAAATGTTATTCTGTATAAAGAACATGTGAGAATAAATCTGTTCTCAAAAACCAACGATAACAAGAACTCAGCATCCACTCGCTTATCCGGGATAGTCTTCTTCGGTGTTTGTTTTCACTGGTTTTCGAAACCGCGCCACCATTCTCACCCTTTTGTGCAACAGCAGCTGCTCCGGTTACGTGATCCTAGCTCAAATCTTATTGGACGGGCCCGTGTTTTCACATTTTCGGTGCGCGAATGTTCGCGGTCTATGTGGAAGCATCCATAGAAATGTATTGTTTTATTCCAGCACGTCATCGCGTCCGATATTCATTTAGCTTTTTTAGCGCTCAGTGTGGAAAGGCCTTTACAAGGATGGTGGTCTGATTCTTCTCTCTCTCACTCGCTACTATTTGGTCTCTTGGTCTGTTTTTTTGAGGGCACGTGGTGGTTTCATCAGATTTTTGGTTGCACATGGATGATGCATTGAATAATTAATTATTCTTTTAATTCACAAAAATATTACAATTTATTCTTTATCATTATTAGTAGTATTCATTGACAGTTTTACGTTGCAAATATAAAATTAATCTTAATGTTATTTTTTTTTAATTAAATTAAAGCTCGTCTAAAGACTGGTTGGCTGGTTTTGCTTGCTTTGTTTGGTTTTGATTTATTTTTGTGGTTTTGCTGGGGGTTTTTTTCCACTCTCATAGCACATGATCGAGGAGTAAATATTCTAGATCGAAGGTTAAAGGCCATGTCACCCTAGACTCTCTCAGGAGGGCATCATATTATGAGAAGGATTTATGAAATCCTGCATTATTCCCTCTCTAGTCTCCAATCCTGCCTTAGTCCCTCCTGGATCTTCAGTCATACATAAACATGAAGAACTGCTCTAGCTTTATTAAAGCCTCTGCTCTGTCTGAACTGCTGTCTGTTTCCAACCAGAACTCTCTCTCTCTCCTCTGGAGTTCATCTGCAATTTTCCGTGTTTTTCTTAATACATGGCTTTTTAAATTGCACTCTGCTCTTTGGTCGTCTCAGGTTCATTGTTCATTGTCACTACATATTTTATATGTTTGATTATTGTCTATCTGCTAATATTTCACAGATTCAACCTTTCTAATAATCTGTTAACGCCTCGTTTAACATGTTATGAATTGTTCCATTATATGATGTTAACGTGATGCTTGTTTTGGAGTGTGAGAAAACACAGATGTTCTGACTTCTGACTGAAAAATCCACAACTCGTTTCAGACAAAATCACAGATCTGCTTCCACTTCGCTCACATAATCTTCAGGCTACTGATTTCTCCATGATACCTGTCACAATTCACATCCTGACTGCTTTTTAATGACACCCCAGAGCTCACACAGGGTTCCTTCAGTGTGTTGGTTTAGTGCTCGCTCCGTCCTTGCACATTTGGGCAGATCTTAAACCTGCCAGGAGTCTTTCTGCCTGCTAGCATCTCAACATGTTATTTATCACCCACTCTGAAGCGAAACACCTGTGCGGGTTTAAGACCCAGGACCTGCAGGGGGTCGACACATCCTGCCTGACTTATTTACCACATTTCCCAGTTCCTCTTGCGGTTCCTCATCTATTTGAGGCACTACTCATATTTTCTTCATAATTTATTTCTTTATACCTCTCTCCTCATCTATCTCTCCTTTTCCTCCTTTCCTCCTCTCTCTCTCACATACACTGATGTCTTTATCTGCGTCTCTTCCTCCCACATCCCAAGACTAAAGAATCGCCGCTCTGTAGTTAGTCATGCTCCCTCAGCTGTTACGGCTAGTGTGTGGCAGCGAACACCAGGAATAAGGTGAAATTTACATTCAAGCAGTTGTGCCACCTTTGATAGTCAGAGAAATCTAGTTGAAATCCCCCACCTCACTCATACTTTAACAGGTTTGATTCTGTCATGGGTGAAAATTCCACCAACTGCTCATCTCTGCACTCTAGGCAGAATGCTGCCTCCGCTCACATTCGAAAAGACACGGGGAGACCCTCTTATTTCTAAGTCCCTATGCACTCCATTGTGTTTGTGTATATTCACAGATCAGAGTAAAAATAGCTTGTTTTCTTGTTTTGAAGGATTCTGTAAAGCATCGTTTATTGGTTGTCTTTGGCTTTTCATGGAATTTTATTGTAATTTTAATTATAATGTATTACATGTATTATTTTAATGTAATAAATGAATGTTACTGTCAGATCTGATTTCTACAGACTTCATTGCATATATTATTCTGCATATTGTTAGCAGGTTATTGTTATTGTTATTAAAAGCTGTATCAGTTTCCACAAAAATACTAAGCAGCCCAACTGTTTTTAACATTGATCATAATAAGAAATATTTCTTGAGCAGCAAATCAGCATATTAGAATGCTTTTTGAAGGATCATGTGACTGGAGTAATGGCTGTTGAAAATTCAGCTTTGCATCACGGGAATAAATGACATTTAAAAATATATGAAAATACAAAATAGTTATTTTCAATTCTAATATTATTTCACAATATTACTGTTTTTACTGTATTTTTGGTCAAATAAATAGTCTTGGTTAGCATTTCTTTCAAAAACATAAAAAAAAAAAAATCTTAACCAATTCCAAACCTTTGAACCTTACTAATGTGATTCATTCAGAACTCTCATTAGCTCTAATATTAACTCTATATTAGCATTCCAGCTACTTCCAAGACAAGAAACCTCCAAATCAAGATTAAAAATGGTCACTGACACCATTTCATGAAAGTTTAGCATTTCTGTTGAGAAGGGGCTGTGCCAGATTACTAAATTTGGATCTTGCTGTTGTTTCTTCACCTAAGGCCTATTTCACACCACACATGAAAGGCTATATTAACAGGTTACAGAATTCACACTGGTTTGATGAAACAAGGTGCTCCAGACGATTTAAGCAGTTTATAGCTACACTTTGGGTATTCATTCTGTGTAGATTCATTACCATAAGAATGTACACATGTACCATAAGGATGTAAACCTCTCTTCATGTAAATTAGATTTAATGATGAAGTTTCAAATCAGAGTTTGTAATAATTCTCAATGACTCACTTCCATTAACTGAGATATAGAAATACTCAATGTAGTAACCCAGATTTTACTTGTATTTGTTGCACTTCTTTTGGATTTCGTTCAATTATTTGTGTGCGTATATATATATATATATATATATATATATTATAGGAACTACTTATTACTTATTAAAGGAAGTGCCATTTTATGGTTTTGGACTAGTTAAGCTGTCTTTAGCTGGTTCTTAACAGTTGTGATGGTCTCAGCAGATCATGTGGTAGTGGTTGGCCACACAGGAACAGAGAGCGTGAAGGTGCTGGAAGCAACTTTGTGTCTTGTAGTCAAAGGCTGCATTTTCTCTGCAAGTCTTAATGCACACATCCGATCTTTTGACCATATCCGATTTTTTGGCCCATCTGTTTACATTCACTTTAGACACGACTGGTATCCGATATCTGTGTTTAAATTAATTCCCACCCAAAAGGATTGTCTGCAGTTATTGCAATACTATGCACATGGTAGACCCTCGGGTTTTGAATGGCCGTGCTATTAAAATTATTTATATAGGTCTAATTCACGTCGAGTTTGCCAGCATGGACAGCGGCTGTCATGGATGTTTTGCACAAAATCTGACTGAATGTATAACTGATGGAAAATAACGGTAATTTTCATTTGTTAGGCTATTTTATCTAAAGTTCGTTAGAGGTAGAATTCTTTAGTGAAATAAAGTAGCGCCAAGATGACATTTATTGAAATGAATTTGAATGAATTAACGAGAAAGAGAAAACACGCAAGCAAGTGTGAAGCTTGCGAACAAGTGAAGCTTGTTGGTTTAATTACAAAAACTGCTTAAGCAAAAAAGTTAGCTGTTGCTTTTAGCTGTTGTATTTATAAAATTCATGGGGCAGGGGTTGAAAATCAGCTCCTGAATGTACAATTTATTTCCTATATAAAGCTTCCATATCTAAAAAAATGTGAGCACATACAGCACACCGGCATTAAAGTCCGTGTGAACCGAAGTTGCTGCCGACTTTATTTCAGTGTAGTGACGTATTTCCAGCTGAAACGGAATATTGAATAGAGGGCATGGTTTTATGTTTGCGCTCCTCCTCTCTGTCTGTC
>NW_015664178.1:414806-424317 GCF_001515625.1 Sinocyclocheilus rhinocerous | reverse complement strand
GGCCCGTCTGTTTACATTCACTTTAGACACGACTGGTATCCGATATCTGTGTTTAAATTAATTCCCACCCAAAAGGATTGTCTGCAGTTATTGCAATACTATGCACATGGTAGACCCTCGGGTTTTGAATGTTAAAATTATTAAAATTATTTATATAGGTCTAATTCACGTCGAGTTTGCCAGCATGGACAGCGGCTGTCATGCACAAAATCCACAAAATCTGACTGAATGTATAACTGATGGAAAATAACGGTAATTTTCATTTGTTAGGCTATTTTATCTAAAGTTCGTTAGAGGTAGAATTCTTTAGTGAAATAAAGTAGCGCCAAGATGACATTTATTGAAATGAATTTGAATGAATTAACGAGAAAGAGAAAACACGCAAGCAAGTGTGAAGCTTGCGAACAAGTGAAGCTTGTTGGTTTAATTACAAAAACTGCTTAAGCAAAAAAGTTAGCTGTTGCTTTTAGCTGTTGTATTTATAAAATTCATGGGGCAGGGGTTGAAAATCAGCTCCTGAATGTACAATTTATTTCCTATATAAAGCTTCCATATCTAAAAAAATGTGAGCACATACAGCACACCGGCATTAAAGTCCGTGTGAACCGAAGTTGCTGCCGACTTTATTTCAGTGTAGTGACGTATTTCCAGCTGAAACGGAATATTGAATAGAGGGCATGGTTTTATGTTTGTGCTCCTCCTCTCTGTCTGTCACTCATAGCAATCTAATGGTTGGAGGGGTGTGTTTAAGTATATTCTGCCCAAGCTGTCAAACTGACGTCATCAGAAAAGGAATGCCATTCCAGAGCGGAAGTAAATGTTCAGATTTTGATTAAAGATTACGAAGACAAACAATTTTTTTCAGCGGATTAACTTGCACGGATTAATTGTTTACATCAAGTCTGGCAATGTGCACTAGTAAAGTAAATAAAGTCAATTTTGATTTCATGCGGACTTTACCTAGGATTGTCGGAAGGGGAGAAATCGGCCCAAAATCAGCCCAATTATCTTGTGGTGTGTACCCAGCATAAAGAGGAGTCCGATGACAGTCTGTTATATGCACAGGTGCGCGAACAGTTGCGCTGCGCTCGCTTTTTTAAATGTAACCTACAAGGTACACTATCCGTGCTATCCAAACATACAAGGGTTGATCAAAAGTTCAGAGACTATGCCCATGATAAACAACAGACACCGTCCTCTTCAGGGTAACATTAGTCTGTTTGTGTAATGATGCAGTATAGCGCTCCTGACAGACAGCTCTCGTTAAACCCGTGAAGTGAAAGTGAAACCTGTCTCACTTTAAACCTGTTTTTCTCAAAATTCCATTCCTGAAAATCATAGCTATCAGCCAACTTCAGATAGCCATAACTTTTGCTTTTTCAATCAAGCTATGGAGAAAATAAAAACCGTTTTAGAAAGGGCTTGAACCCAGCTTTCATTTGGTATCAAAACATAAAAAAGGTAAAATTTCACCATGTGGTGGGTTTTCCTAGATCGCATCACATATGAGGCAGGGCAACAACTCACTGCATGATGGAGCCTAGAGAACGTAGTTAGAATGTCCCTAAAATTCAAGATATGGGGCAAAAACGCCCCTATTTGAGTTTGTCTCATATTTACATCATATAGTTAAGCAATGTCACACAAGCAATAGGCTAAGTGCAATATCACACGAGTGCAAATGTGATACTGATCTTACACAACAGTTCAGTAAGTAAGAAGTTAATATTGTTTTTTTAGACACAGTGTTGTCTGTTTTGCTCAATTTTGCCAACGAAAATATAAAGACAAAGCAGAACTAGCAGAACTGTTCGTCTCCGAGCAACACACAGCGGCATTTCATTTCTTAATGCACGTTTTGAACGAATAGGGTGAACCATTTGGCACGTTGAACCATTGGCCATAGCATAGGCTCATTGGATTTGAAGCGGCGCTGCACAGACCGATCGATGTATGGCATCAAAGTACCGCAAGAGCGGATAAAAAAGCATGCAGAGTTGTCTGCTCTCTAATCGCTCTCGCGGTACTTTGATGTCACACACCGATCGATCTGATGATGATGATCCACTTCAAGTTGAACAAGCCTAATGATTCAATGGACCATTCATAAAGAACCATTTACTTCACTCCTGAATGAATCAGCCATTTGAACGAATCAAATGAATGAATAAATGACTCGATGACTTAATCATTAAGACATTTACCAACACCTACTGGCAGTTTTAGTTTATTATTTAGAGTATCATTTCATTAAAGAAATAACTTCATATTTCCATAGTAATAATAATAAAATTAATAAAATAAATTATTAAAGGTATAATTCACCCACCCAAAAATTACAATTGTGTCATCATTTACTCACCCTCATGGTCCAAAAGGATATATGTAATAAATTTTATCATACAAAATATTTCTTGCTGAAGCTACTTTTTGTCATGTCTGTTTGATGCTTTACACAACAATGACATAAAATTATCTTTTGGGAGTAATTTCTCAGCCAAATTTGATGTGCGATTAATTTGTGATTAATTGGATTAATTAATCGCCACATTAATTAATTTAAAAAATTTAATCGCTTACCAGCCCTAGTATTTATGTATGTCAGAAAGAGATTTATGTGTGTACATACATGTCCACACTGAATTGTCAAAAATGCTTTTCTTTGTCCAAGTTTTTTTGTACTCCGCTCTTACAGAGAAATGGATTTTCAAGTGGACTGTCTCCAGGATGACAGTCTAGAGTCATTTTGCACAGTCTGGTGCTTTTTGCTGACAAAAAAATGAGACTTCAATTTCCCAACCCACACTCAGAAGCAGCGAGCATCCCTGATGAAATTAAACCAGTCTTCACCTGGCCTGTCATAGTCGTGTCACCTTTAGATGGTTGTCAGGGGTGCTAGTGCGTTAAACCAGTGGAGGTTGGATGCTCTGGCTAGGTGAGGGAACCCTGTGGCAAGAGTCAGCAAAGGTTCTGCATCAATAATGCAGCAATGCTCCACTTCCCTAGTTTAAACGCACCATTGGGAAGGCGGCACTGGGAGTGGAATATCTTAGGAAGTCAACGTGTAGATTTGAATGGCTTTCTCGATGTGCATGTGTGAGAACAAGAGCATCCTGGCATCAACGAAAAATATGGGGGTTAACACACTAATCCAAACCAACCACTGGAAGTTTTCTCCATTTTTCTGCCACTTCCTCTCTGTGTGAGTGTGTCTGAAAGAGGAATTAGTGCCCCCACAGCTGTTTTGTGTCTGGTCTGTCAGAATGGGTGACTGGTCTTTGTGCAGTCATCTTATATTTGAGGCTGATTTGCATGTGGAGTCATGTCAGACGGAGAGTTGTGACGGCTCCACTGTGAGCTGTCAGCCCGAGGAGGAGCTGCTTCCAGCATGCTCTGTGTTCCGCTCTGACCTTGAACTCTACACTCTCCAGCGGGCCGTTCATGCCGTCTCTCTCAAGGGCAACATTTCCTTTCCCATGTCTCAGTGGGAGAGAGCAGGGTTTTAACCTCAATAATGAGATTTTTAATGAACTTGTGGATTGTTTTAATGTATTTGTTAAATGTGTTTGATTCTACAGTGGAAAAGCATGGATTGAGATGAATGATTTTGGAACGAAGAACCACATTCAGGGTAGCATTCCCCCCAATAATTACATCAGTAGTGTTAGTTTTTCAATCGCCGGTTCTTAAACTGTCACATTTGGTCAGTTTAGTAAGTAGTTAAATTGCTGGTACAGGGTTTTTGTGTTACTCTTTAAACAAGCAGACTCTAGCTAAGACGCCATGTAAATTTGCAAGAAACCCTTGCATTGTTTGATAGCAAGATCACATCCAGGCAAGGTCAGCCTTAGGATTAGTCAGTGAGTCATTCAGGCAAACCACTGTTTAGTTGATTTCGAAAATATGTAGATTTACACTCTTGACATTGAAGTTTTGTAGTACAAGAGGATTAAACAAATACTTGCAAACAAAAGGTGCCAGATTCCTACGTTTCCTGTTGACTTTGCCAAAGAAGCCTTGCATACAAACACACAAATTAAAATGCTTCTACCCGAGCTGGCCTCAACTGGGTCTTAATTCAATTATGAAAGACTTTTATAAAAGAGACTTGTGTTCAATAGCTTAATTTATGAGTCTGCACACTGCAGCAGTCCAAGCTCGTAGTATGACCTTCAGTTACTCTGTGAGGTGCCCCAAGTCTCAGTACTTGGTCCATTCTCATTAATAATGTGGCTATTTCGGTGTGTGTTATTAGTATTGACTGGCCTTGCAGAGATCAGGCAGCCAGTTATTGGCTGGGATTTGGATCTGCCGTATGTGTTGATGAGGCCCAGAGTTTAATCACTGTGGAAACCTGAGAGTTATTAAAACGGGAAGCCTTGGCACTGCAGAGGGATCTCGGATGTCTCTCAGGCTCACTAATGATAATAAGCCTTCAGCTTTGTCACCAAAAAGTGAGAAAGGAAGAGAGAATGAATGAATGAGATTTGAAGATACTGAAAAGACATAAAGTGTCAAATGATTCTATTGATTTAGATGGAGAATTAAGGAAAATTTAAACAAAAGTAAATCAGAAGTCAGAAAGTCATTTTAGCAATGAGCTCACATTCTGATCTCACATGTCTGAGAGTGTTCTTGCTGTGACGGGGAAGGTGTTGAAGTCCTCATAACTGTCCTGTGCTTTCTGTAAGGGCCTGGTTAATACATGCACACTGCCACCATGTGGTCAGTAAGGGCACTGCATGTACAGTGAAAGGACATTTGAGTGCACAGTGTGGGCTGGATTGCCACCTCTTGGCCAGAGGCAAGATTATTTAGAATGTGTAACCAGCTCTCAGGCATTTTAGAGGAAATCTGTTTCCTTGGCACATTTGGTCACAGGGGTGTGAAGAGGTAATGTAGGGTGAAGCCCAGCTGGAACAGGTGGTGACGGGGGGTGTGGAATTTGTATCTGAAAGCTAAATCTCTCTGTCGTCAGTTTGGTTGAGATTAATCTGTTGAAAACCACCTGTTAGATTGTTGGCAGTGCTTGGTCTTCCTCCCACTCCACAAATCCTTTGCATGGTTCTGCCGAAACTCACTTTTCCCTGTGGCTTGTGTCTCTGTAGCATTCTCCGAGTGGCAGAATGCTCTGGTAAAGATATTTTTGTGTATTTTCAGGAAAGGTCCCTATGGTGGGCATATAAGCAGTGAGTTTTTTTTCTCTTGAGGTGGTTTCATCACCATCATCTGACTGCTCTCACTTTAAAACAGCCTTTCACTAAAAGACCCTGAGCCATGACTGTTTTTTCACTTAGTTCAGCTCCATATAATGATTGTTAAAGATGTTTGCAGATGTATATATATATATATATATATATATATATATACCAAATATATTGTAAATATTAAATATATTCATATATCCTCCTCCAATGTATACACATCCAGACCTGGAACGTTACAGTCCTTATAGGTTGTTTGCACATGACGTCATTGCTATGGCGAGAAATGCAGCTGGAGAGCAGGAAGTGGTCATTCCTATGGCGAGAAATGCAGCTGGAGAGCAGGAAGTGATTTTTCTATATATAGAATCGCTAGCAGAAACTCAAAATGCCTATGTTTTGTGTTGTTTATGGATGCTCAAATCAGTCAAACCAAGAAACCACAAGGAGCTTTCAAAGAAATCATTTATTTTTTAATTCAACTTGAACTTATCATTTATTGTAATAATCATTTATTTTGGAATAAAACTCACAATGGTGTAACAAATAAGACAATAAAAATCAATATTATATTTTGTCACTGACGTAAATGGTCAAAAAGTATGTTGCTAACAAATTAGAAGTACAATTTATTCATGTAATGTGTAAGGTGCACAGGCAAATTTTGTGACATGATGTAAATAAGATATTATATATGCAATTTAGAGAGCTTCATTGATTATAACGGAACATTGTGAGATTGTGATAAATTGAAGTGAGTTGCTCTCTTTGTAGGCTATAATCAATTCAGAATTTGAATAAAAGTTTTGTTTTACGTGCTGCTAACAGGACCAGCGGCTACGTACCCTGTACATGCAGCAAAGTTTCAGGAGTGGCATATATCCCGCATCCCTCATATAAATGCGGGATTCACTTTCGAAATAGCTTGTTTGCAATCAGGGTTAGTTGCTTAGTCAAGTCAAGTCAAGTCACCTTTATTTATATAGCGCTTTTAACAATACAGATTGTGTCAAAGCAACTGAACAGCATTAACAGCATTAATAGCTTAGCCTATATCCACCGCCTCGATGGCAGGCAAGTCAATTAATTTAGTTGAAAAATTGCTCCTCTTCATAACATAAGGATCACGTATAACATAGTCAAACCAAAATTTATTCAGACACCTTCAACAGTTCACACATTATTAGTTTATTCACTATAGTTTAGAAAATGGTAGTAAAATATGACAAGAACTCCGAGTGAAACTGTGTCAGAGCAAATTAATCTTGATAATGTCAGATGACACTTAAGCAAAACATGGTCAGGTCAAAGTGTCTGAATAATTTTTGGTCTTAAATTTACTGGTAGTCCACTGTATGAATAATTTTTGGGTATAATATATCACAGTTTACTTTATTTTGCTATCCTCACTTACATAAAGAAATAAATGAGTTTGAACATTTTTTTATTTTTAGTACGTTTTTAGTGAAATGTTGTAATATTACAACGTTGGGCCTTTGGGGTAGCAGAATTTCAGTCTGAACAAATCTAAAGATGATCTAAGGGTTCATTTGCAGGGTATACTGCTTATGTAGCCACATAACAGCAGCCTATATATCCATACACAAATAATCACACAATAATAATTGTTTTTATGAATATTACATTTATTATAAAAATATTTTCAATAAAAATTATTTACTGGTATGTACGATGTCTAGCTCTGTTCATAGCCATGTTCAATTCCCATAGTCTCATAATGATTTTATAAATGCTCCTTTCTTTTGAAAACTACTCATTGGTGTTAGATGTCAGAGCCTTGATCATATCTTCTGACACAAACCTTCAGAAGTACTCCAGTGGTGTATGATGGGAGACTGCATCATTAGTGATATCCTAATCAGAGAAATTAATGTTGAGACCGGTAAAGCTGTCTGAAAAATTTTAGGAAGAATTTTATGTTACGGCGCATGGTCTGTGTTCTTGAATGGACTGACTTTGTTGGCATGATGTTCACATAACCATCAGATGGGCCAACAAAAATGGGTGGTCATTTTCCTTGTCCAGTTCACAGGCATCTTTATATTACTTTTCAAGGCTAAATTATCTTGATGCAAGTCAAACCCAATCATACTTAAACATTTTAAAGAATTCACCAATTTTGCAGAATTCACAGATTTCAAACATTTCAAACAATACAGTCTGATAGTTTATAGTGCTCTACTTATCATGATAATAGCACGTACAACCCCCACATTCCAGAACATTATCACCTGGCCCTCATGCATCAAGCACACATTTGAGCAAACAACTTAAGCCCAGAAAAGAAAACAGAACCAGTTAAGTATATTTTAAAATTTAGTTTTAAATATTGCATGACAAATAATTAAAAATTCTCAAAGAAATCATTTATTTTTTAATTCAACTTGAACTTATCATTTACTGTAAATTTTGGAATATTTGGAATAAAACTCACAATGGTAACAAATAAGACAATAAAAATCAATATTATATTTTGTAAATGGTCAAAATGGTCAAAAAGTATGTTGCTAACAAATTAGAAGTACAATTCATTCATGTAATGTGTAAGGTGCACAGGCAAATTTTGTTACCACTCTAGCCCAATGTTGTAAAATTACAACCTTGACATAACAAGCTCAAAATCTAATTTAATCAAAGTATTTAACAGTACCTTAATATCTGCGTGATCTACACATATTACTAATCACAGAAAAAAATATTTTAGGCATTATACTTACTTGCATACTGGTTTATCCAGTCCAATAAAAAGAGGTGAAGTCCCTTGAAGCAAGTGTACAGGTTGTGTAAGTTTATGGCCAGGTAAACAGACCTATTTACAAAATATACCACCCAACAACATTGTAGGACTGAATAATAGGACCTACTAATTGTGTAAATGTGATCTTAAAGGCTAAACAACAAGTACAGGTTTATTTTAGTGGAGCTAAAACTGACGCTGTAATATTACAACAGTGGGCCTTACAGGGTTAATATCTGGTGTCTGAATAATTTTTGGTTTGACTGTATGTTGTGATTTTCTGTTTATTCCTTTCTATTGTAATACTGTCTAAACCAGTACAGTACAGACTTTCCTCCATCTCAGCCATTCTGCTTTTCACTTCCTGTCCTCCATCAGAATTTGGTGTGTCATCAGAATCACGTGATTGCAAACAAGCTATTTTCCTGTTCCTGTTCCTTTTTTTTTTGCATATACAATGATGTTTAAGGTCCATCAATCAAAGGAGTATCAAAACAGACAGGATGTGAAGTGGTGGGAAAGGGTTAAGGCATTGGTGCCCCAGGACATGCTGGGAAGACTCTGAACAAAGGCATTTATTGAGTCATGGTTTACACCTGTTACATCCTGTCTTTCAAAACAAAGTATTAATTGTAGGATAAAGTTGTAGACATACATGTACAGGTTGCATTGTGATCATTTTCTTTTGTTCTACTGTGAATGTTTTGTTGATGATATTAGCAGTTTACTGTAGCTCCAACAACATACATGGCGTTAGCAACAGCAAGGTCATGGGTTCAATTCCCATGCAGTGAAATTCACTTTGGATAAAAGAGTCTGCCAAATGCTTAAATGCAGGGATTTCCGTCAGTTCATAAAGAGAGTCACTTGCTTCATTCCTGAAGTGTGTCATCAGAATCACGTGATTGCAAGCAAGCTATTTTCTGTTCTTGTTCCTTTTTTTTTTTTTGCATCTACAATGATGTGTAAGGTCCATCAATCAAAGGAGTATCAAAACAGACAGGATGTGAAGTGGTGGGAAAGGGTTAAGGCATTGGTGCCCCAGGACATGCTGGGAAGACTCTGAACAAAGGCATGGTTTACACCTGTTACATCCTGTCTTTCAAAACAAAGTATTAATTGTAGGATAAAGTTGTAGACATACGCGTACAGGTTGCATTGTGATCATTTTCTTTTGTTCTACTGTGAATGTTTTGTTGATGATATTAGCAGTTTACTGTAGCTCCAACAACATACATGGCGTTAGCAACAGCAAGGTCATGGGTTCAATTCCCATGCAGTGAAATTCACTTTGGATAAAAGAGTCTGCCAAATGCTTAAATGCAGGGATTTCCGTCAGTTCATAAAGAGAGTCACTTGCTTCATTCCTGAATGAATCAGCCGTTCAAACGAATCAATTGAATGAATGATTCAGTGATAAAATCAGTGACTTGCCGCCACCTGCTGGTGGATTTAGTTTAATTTTTAGCGTATCATTTCAGTTATTTAAATCATATTTCTGTATTCAAAATTTTATATTTAAAACATTAATCTCCACATGAATTTAATT
>NW_015664178.1:407710-414784 GCF_001515625.1 Sinocyclocheilus rhinocerous | reverse complement strand
AATTTTTCTTCGACCAAACCCCATTCCTCAGCCATACCTGTCACACACCCAGTTTAAGAGCCGTTTTTTTATTCTTGTAATTAGGAGCGCTTGTCCTTCTAATTTAAACATTTAGGAGCACCTTCTGATCAATAATCAAAAATTCTGATAAAAAATGAGCCTTCCTAATACGAGCTGACATTTGACTCCTTAAAGTGACTTACAGGAGTATTTTCTTTTTACCTTTGTAATGGCATCATTTTCATCTGTCAAATTCAAAAATGTACGTTTGTAATCTTTTTAAAATTTCTAGTTAAAACAATATGTAGAATAAGACAAATAAGTTACCAATCATATGAAATTAGTATTAATAATTTAATTTGTACTACAGAGGTGGCACAGAAGAACAAAAAAGTGGCTTGTAGGTACATTTTCAGACGTTTAATGAGGCTCAGAGGTAGCATGAAGAAATATGATTTAAATAACTGAAATTATACGCTAAAAATGAAACCAAATCCGCCAGCAGGTGGCGTCAAGTCACTGATTTTATCACTGAATCATTCATTCAATTGATTCGTTCGAACGGCTGAATCATTCAGGAATGAAGCAAATTACTCTCTTTATGAACTGACGGAAATCCGTCGTAGCGACGGAACTTTAATCCCTGTAAATGTAAATATTATCATAATCTTGTATATGATTGGTTTGTTTTGTAACTAATGGAGTTGTCCTATTCTGTTTCCTGCAGAAAGTTCTACTATATCACTCTACTGAGGGACCCCATTTCCCGCTACCTTAGCGAATGGAGGCACGTTCAGCGCGGGGCGACGTGGAAGACATCCCTGCACATGTGCGACGGTCGGACTCCCACTCCTGTTGAGTTGCCACCCTGCTACGAGGGCTCTGACTGGTCGGGGTGCAATTTGCAGCAGTTCATGGACTGCCCCTACAACCTCGCCAATAATCGCCAAGTGCGCATGCTGGCCGACCTCAGCCTGGTGGGCTGCTACAACCTCTCCACAGTACCTGAGAAGAGGCGCTCACAGCTCCTGCTCGAATCGGCCAAGAAAAACCTGCGAGACATGGCTTTCTTCGGCCTGACGGAGTTCCAGCGAAAAACACAGTACTTGTTCGAACGCACCTTCCACCTCAAGTTCATCCGGCCCTTCATGCAGTACAACAGCACGCGGGCGGCAGGCATCGACCTGGATAATGACACAATTCAGCGCATCGAGGAACTCAACGATCTGGACATGAAGCTGTACGACTACGCCAAAGACCTATTTCAGCAGCGCTACCAGTACAAGCACATGCTGGACCGCCGGGAGCAGAGACTACTGAGAGGACAGGCATCTTTCCATAGCCCGTTCCGAGAGGACGGAGCCGGAGGAGAGGGAACGGCACGCCTGCCAACCGAGGACTACATGAATCACATCATCAACGGATGGTAACCGCCCACCCCTCTCCAGAGAGACCGGAAAAGAGACACAGTAACAAAGGAGAGGGGGAATAAAGAGACCCAAGTGGAATATCCATTCCCAGACAGGAGAATTCAACACCCCATCCTTTTGGGTGGGAATATGGGACCAGAAAACATTCAAGAAATGAGTCTGTGAGCGTTTCGCTTGGTGCAGCATCTCATAGGCCTTTTTAAAATAAAAGTTGTGGCATAACATTAATATTAAATTATTAGTGATTTTTTTTGTTTGTGCCACAAAGTTTTTCTCAACTTCCGTGCTGCAGGGTTTCTCAAAAAGCGTGATTGAAATGAACAAACAGGTTTTAATATCTGATTCACATGAATATCTGAGAATCTATGAACTCTTCAGGAAAGTGTAAAGATTTTTTTATATACATATATATATAAATATGTATAAATATTAGATTGCCTTTTTTTTTTTTTAAACCTGGTGTGAAGTGGATGGAGCCAGTCACAAGTGGCTGAAAATTACGAACAGGTGTGAGTGATTTTATAGATTTATCTTAATATATAACACAGAAGAGTCCCGTTTTCCATGAGTGTTTTTATCATTTTTCCACTTTGAATGTCGATTCCCATAAGCCTTGAAGATTGTGTTGGAAACCCATTCCTGACAGATGTTTCCAACTGCAGTACTGATACCCAAAAAATTATTATACCATCATGTTTTGTTTGCTTTTTAAGCATGTGCTAGTTTATACAGTATGCATTGTATGTGTTTGTTTTTGCACATTTGCTGTGATCCTTTTACCCATAATGCAGTGCAGTATGCCCACATTTTGCATTGTAAATCACGCACCTTAAACAAACAAAATCCTTCTCTTGGTTTTCCAAGAGAATCAGGATTCACATCACCATTTGTCCTTTAATGGCCGTTAATTGTTGAGTTTGCGTGCATGTAAAACATGTTAACTGAACTTGCGCTGAGCATGTTGGGGCTTGACATCCCTCACAGATAGTTCTCCTTTGGCTCTGTGTCTCTTTGGAGACTCCTTAACTCGCATCTTCACACATCCCTCCAGCTGAATTTAAAAATAAACACTGCGATTGAAGCCATGTTTTGAGCCAGGCCAAAAATGCTTATGGGAAAAGTGTGAAGAATGGATCATATGTTACATCTGTCTCGATCAGTCAGAATATAGAGATCAATGCTGATTAAATCGAGATTTGTGAGGAAAGTGTGACCGTTGCTTTGAGTGTGTATGTTAATGTATACAAGTGTATATTGTGTGTGTGTGTGTGTGAGCAGGCTAAATTGAGGTGTCTTGAGTTTGCTTCCCAACAATGTTCATTACTGTGAGTATTTCTGTTCATGACACCAGGATCTTTAAAATTACCAATAAAAAGATATTTCCCATTTTTGAGACATGGAAATGTGTTGTTAAATGTAGTTTTTCTTTCCTCTAAAGAGCACTATAGTTAAAAAGTGCAAAACGTGGGCATTACACCAGTCTTCAGTGTCACTTTCCTTCAGAGATCATTCTAATATGCTGATTTGCTGCTCAAGAAACATTTTTTATTAATAATGTTGATAAGTTATATTTTTGTGGAAACCACGAGTCCTTTTTTTCAGGATTCTTTCATGAATTAAAAAGTTCATTTGAAATCGAAATCTTCTGTAACATTACAAATTGCTTTATTGTCATTTTTAATCAAATTAATGCATTCTTGCCAAGTAAAATAAATATCTTAAATCTTACTGATGCCAAGCATTTGAATGGTAGTGTATATATACTTTTTTTTTTTTTTTTAACCTTATAATTAATGCAATAGGGCAGAGGTTTCTCTGTGACCAATTATTTATTTTTATGAAGTGTTGTCATTTTTATGAACCTTGTTATTCAGGTCATTTTTATTGCATTATTTTAGCATACCCTGATGATGTTTTGGCGTAGTGTGGATACACGCATTGTATAAATAACACTGTGCTCTGTTATTTACAGTAGCAAACACATTTGAATTCTGGATGGTATATTAACATTATTTATATACATTCAGTTAGGACTCTGTTTACAACCTAAACACTTCAAATTGTCCCCTAAAATGCTTTAATCTCAGGAAACACAGCAGCTGTGTGTGAAAGTGTTTGAACAATCACAGGTTTTCTCCCAGTGTCTAATGCTGCGTTCAAGTCCTCCTGGGACATTCGTACTTAAGAGTTGACAAGTCGTAATTACGACGTCAGGTGCGTTCAAGTCAGTTTAGTCGGCACAAGATGGCGGTGTACCTTCTTTTAATAAATTACAAGAAAATACAACAGGGTCTGTTAACTCTGCTTATAGAAAATGAAGAGCAAAGAATTTGCATCAGGTGTGCTTTGCGTTTTTAATATTATTTTAGACCAGGATCCCAGTATAACTGATTTTCAGCATCAGCAAACGCTAAAATACAGAGATTAAAAAAAAACTGTTAGCTAAATGCAACATGGCAAATCAAAAGATTTTTCACCTATAGGTGCAAAAATGATAGCATTTTTTTTACTTGGATTTCATTAACTAGCTGCGTAACAAGAACATGACCAATTAAACTATCAATTTAAACAAAAATTTACCGTCAACTACAGACGTTGCATCCATCGATTCCGCCATGTTTCTCATTGACACGCCCCCAACTCGGAAACTCGAGGCTTAAAGAAAATTTCGAGTTTCCCACTCGTAATAACGACTTTGTGGTGGCGTTCATGTGCATTCAACTCGTAAATACGATCTATCCGACATGACTTGAACGCACCATTACAAAACAGTGTTTCTGTTGTTTGAGTTAATCAGCAGCTCTCTCCCGAGTATTAATTATCTTTTCGTGGATGTGTGATTGCATGGGTGTGTGTTAGTGTCCAAGACACGGGCTCTGTGTTATGACTTGCACATTTCCTGTGGCGGACATT
The DNA here is from genome assembly GCF_001515625.1 of Sinocyclocheilus rhinocerous. Classification (NCBI taxonomy): domain Eukaryota; kingdom Metazoa; phylum Chordata; class Actinopteri; order Cypriniformes; family Cyprinidae; genus Sinocyclocheilus; species Sinocyclocheilus rhinocerous. The sequence continues at coordinate 410,441 of NW_015664178.1, read as the reverse complement.
TTTAGCATTACTTTTTACCTGACACGACAGAATTGAAGAAGTGCTGTCTACTCATTCATTTAGTCAAATTCTTCATAACAGCAATCCTACCAGGTCAACTAATTGTGATTCTAATTATATAAAAGAAAAGAAACTTGTCCAAACCTGTGTGTCTCTCTTTATCACCATGTCACAGGATGTGTTCCCCTGAGAGTGGAGCTGAAATCATCAGCTGTTCCTCTGAGAGCTTCATCTTTCACCTCTGCACTGAGATGCTGATGACACTGCTCTGCTGTAACCACGGAGATCCAGCCCAGCAGATGCACAGGGACGGCCACTTACCTCATTTTTTTTTTTTTTTTAATTGTTCTTTGTGTGACCAGTGGGATTGGCTTTTGTGTTGTGTGGGAAACAACAGACCAACATGGACTTCAGAGGTTTGCAAAGGACAATGTTGCATCACAGCCTAAAGTTACATCACTCTCTTTCATATGTCCATTAAAAGGGCAGTAAGTAGTGGACTCTCCACAGTTGGACATAAAATGGGAATACAATATAACTAATCATAAAATAATCAAGCATTTAGTAATATAAATGGTCACTTGGTTGAAGCTAGTCCACTTAGGCAGATGCTAACATGGACGTGACATATGCTAGTCTTTAAAAACCATGAAAAAAACTATGTAATGTAAAATAAATAAATAAACAAATAAGATCCAGGCTACATAAAATAATTACAGGTTTGTTACTGTGTTAGGTCACCACTTCATGTCCAACACAAAATTCTTGAATACTGACAAAGAACTACAGTATGATACCATTAAACATTGACATACCAATGACAACAGCCCTCAGAATATTAAAAGAAATAAATTATTGCTGGAGCTGTGGCACAGTGTTCACAACACACATGTTCCACTGTGCTCATTGTGTGAATCTGGCCTACGTCATGTCCCAAAACCATTCTTCAACTGTCTGAACAAGCAAAAAAAAAAAAAAGGCTCAGTAAGATTTAAATAATAATAATAATAATAATACTTTTATTCAGCAAGGATGCATTTAATTGATACAATGAAGACTTTTTTTTTAATGAAAATAATGTATTATATATTTATTTATTATTTTTTAAATAAATGTTTTTTTTTACTTTTACTTTATATCATCATGTGTATCAAACAGTGTATCAGAAATGGATCAGTTTCCACAAAAATATTAAGCAGCACAACTGTTTTCATCACTGATAATAACAAGCAATATTTCTTGAGCAGCAAATCATCATATTAGAATGATTTCTGAAAGACCATGTGACACTGAAGACTGGACTAATGATGCTGAAAATTCAGCTGTCAATACAGAAATCAATTGTTTTAAAAATATATATATTAAAATATAAAACATTTCTTAATCAGCCTTGGTAAGCATAAGAAACTTCTTTCAAAAACATTTAAAAATCCTACCGACCCAAACTTTTGAACGGTTGTGTATTTGTCTATAGGCTGAACATTTTTAGAATAAACAAATGAAAATGATGGAAAAAAGCTATGCTCTTCATGGACACCAGAGAGCACTAGAGGACAAATAATGGCACTGGTCTCTATTTTTCTATTTAATGTTACTCTTTTCTCTCTGCAGATATGTTTGTGTTGGTGCAACATCTGTATGTGTCTGTGTTTATGTCAGGTTTGAGTCTGTGTATATATCTGTGTAGGAAAGACATGCAGCATCTGAACTCCCATACTCTCAGAGTATTTTCAGAACTTACCTCTCAGCTGTTGATAAAGTGTTCTTCAGGTCTGTAGATGTGTAGAATGAATACTTTCCATTTGTTTCCATACTACATCCACCATCTTGGCATTGTCCTTTGATTCGGATGTTCTTTGATCTCTAACATACAACATACAACCAAAAATAGGTTTGGTTAAAAATATGTTTTGTTAAACAAGTACAATTTAGGAACTGTTTGGAACTCTCTTTTTTTGGTACCTATGATACTAATACTCAAAAAATGTCGCCCAGATCATGAATACTGGAACTCCTAATTATTTGACACTGCTTTTTTTCATACTGTGTTGTAGAAAAGCACACCTTTTCAGATGCAGGACGTGTGTATGGGTTTATGTGATGTGAAAATTAAGACTTTGACTTTCTGGTACTGAAATGAATTTAGCCTCCATGGCCACAAGACTCTAGATAGACACTGACATCAGATAAGTTCAATTCCTGCTCAAATAATGACAATTAACTGATTGTAAGTGCTGAATGTCCATAAGATGGCGCTATAGGTTCAGTTTTGACACGTTCTTTTTGTTGTCCTTTTGTTTGAATCATTTTCAGAAGTGGAGGGTAACAGGATGACTACCAACATAGTGATACTTGATATTTGTGTCTCAGACTGTCAAGTTCTTCACTGACCTGTTACCAAGTACACTATTAATAAAAAATAAAAAAAAGATTTCCAAGACTTTTTTAATTTGACCTTAAAGGGGTAGTTCACCCAAAAATGAAAATTTGATGTTTATCTGCTTACCCCCAGGGCATCCAAGATGTAGGTGACTCTGTTTCTTCAGTAGAACACAAACGAAGATTTTTAACTCAAACCGTTGCAGTCTGTCAGTCTTATAATGGAAGTGAATGGGAATCACGGCTTTGAGAGTCAAAAAAACATACACAAACAAAACCAAATTAAACCCTGCGGCTCGTGACGACACATTGATGTCCTAAGACACGAAACGATCGGTTTGTGCCAGAAACC
>NW_015664178.1:395954-405672 GCF_001515625.1 Sinocyclocheilus rhinocerous | reverse complement strand
ATGATCTGAATCTTTTAAGTGTGACAAATATGCAAACAATTAAAAAAACAGGAAGGGGGGCAAAAACTTTTTCACACCACTGTATATGAATAAAAAAAAATTAAAAAAAACATCCAGACTACTTTAAATTATTAGAGGTTTGTTACTGAATTGGGTCACCACTTAAGGGCCAACCTAAAATTCTTTAATATTGACAACAACAACAAAAAAACTACAGTATGATACCATTAAACACAAACATCTTAATTACAACAGATCTCAGGATATTAAAATAAATAAATAGATAATTGCTGGAGCTACTTCATGTCCCAAAACCATTCTTCAACTGTCTGAACAAGCAAAAAAAAAAAAAAGGCTCAGTAAGATTTAAATAATAATAATAATAATAATACTTTTATTCAGCAAGGATGCATTTAATTGATACAATGAAGACTTTTTTTTTAATGAAAATAATGTATTATATATTTATTTATTATTTTTTAAATAAATGTTTTTTTTTACTTTTACTTTATATCATCATGTGTATCAAACAGTGTATCAGAAATGGATCAGTTTCCACAAAAATATTAAGCAGCACAACTGTTTTCATCACTGATAATAACAAGCAATATTTCTTGAGCAGCAAATCATCATATTAGAATGATTTCTGAAAGACCATGTGACACTGAAGACTGGACTAATGATGCTGAAAATTCAGCTGTCAATACAGAAATCAATTGTTTTAAAAATATATATATTAAAATATAAAACATTTCTTAATCAGCCTTGGTAAGCATAAGAAACTTCTTTCAAAAACATTTAAAAATCCTACCGACCCAAACTTTTGAACGGTTGTGTATTTGTCTATAGGCTGAACATTTTTAGAATAAACAAATGAAAATGATGGAAAAAAGCTATGCTCTTCATGGACACCAGAGAGCACTAGAGGACAAATAATGGCACTGGTCTCTATTTTTCTATTTAATGTTACTCTTTTCTCTCTGCAGATATGTTTGTGTTGGTGCAACATCTGTATGTGTCTGTGTTTATGTCAGGTTTGAGTCTGTGTATATATCTGTGTAGGAAAGACATGCAGCATCTGAACTCCCATACTCTCAGAGTATTTTCAGAACTTACCTCTCAGCTGTTGATAAAGTGTTCTTCAGGTCTGTAGATGTGTAGAATGAATACTTTCCATTTGTTTCCATACTACATCCACCATCTTGGCATTGTCCTTTGATTCGGATGTTCTTTGATCTCTAACATACAACATACAACCAAAAATAGGTTTGGTTAAAAATATGTTTTGTTAAACAAGTACAATTTAGGAACTGTTTGGAACTCTCTTTTTTTGGTACCTATGATACTAATACTCAAAAAATGTCGCCCAGATCATGAATACTGGAACTCCTAATTATTTGACACTGCTTTTTTTCATACTGTGTTGTAGAAAAGCACACCTTTTCAGATGCAGGACGTGTGTATGGGTTTATGTGATGTGAAAATTAAGACTTTGACTTTCTGGTACTGAAATGAATTTAGCCTCCATGGCCACAAGACTCTAGATAGACACTGACATCAGATAAGTTCAATTCCTGCTCAAATAATGACAATTAACTGATTGTAAGTGCTGAATGTCCATAAGATGGCGCTATAGGTTCAGTTTTGACACGTTCTTTTTGTTGTCCTTTTGTTTGAATCATTTTCAGAAGTGGAGGGTAACAGGATTTTTTAAATTTGACCTTAAAGGGGTAGTTCACCCAAAAATGAAAATTTGATGTTTATCTGCTTACCCCCAGGGCATCCAAGATGTAGGTGACTTTGTTTCTTCAGTAGAACACAAACTGAGATTTTTAACTCAAACCGTTGCAGTCTGTCAGTCTTATAATGGAAGTGAATGGGAATCACGGCTTTGAGAGTCAAAAAAACATACACAAACAAAACCAAATTAAACCCTGCAGCTCGTGACGATACATTGATGTGTAAATACACGAAACGATCGGTCTGTGCAAGAAACTGAACAGTATTTATATCGTTTTTTACCTCTGATGCACTGCAATGTCTGAACTGTCCTGAGCGCGTCCTCGACAGCCGGCGTCTGACGCGTATTCTTCTTCTTGCTTTACGGCGGATCGCAGACTTATAAGTGCATTACCGCCACCTATCTCTCAAATTGACCATTGACACTCCTAATTGAGATTGTAGATAGAGTGTTAATGGTCCATAAGTCGCCGTAAAGCAAGAAGATGAAGAAGACGCGTCAGGCGCCGGCTGTCGAGGACAGTTCAGACATTGCAGTGCATCAGAGGTAAAAAAAAATTATATAAATACTGTTCAGTTTCTTGCACAGACCGATCGTTTCGTGTCTTTACACATCAATGTATCGTCACGAGCCGCAGGGTTAAATTTGGTTTTGTTTGTGTATGTTTTTTTTTTACTCTCAAAGCCGTGATTCCCATTCACCTCCATTATAAGACTGACAGACTGCAACGGTTTGAGTTAAAAATCTCAGTTTGTGTTCTACTGAAGAAACAAAGTCACCTACATCTTGGATGCCCTGGGGGTAAGCAGATAAACATCAAACTTTCATTTTGGGGTGAAATATCCCTTTAAAAAGGAAAAAGATTAAATATTTCATATTTAATTTAAAAATAATGATTAAATACTAAAGCAATCCGGAAACATAAAAGTGTCTAAACATTTATATCAGATGCCACTTTCAAAGTATGTCCGTGAATGAGAAAATAATTTGTGTTTGCTTTGAGTTTTCACGTGATAAAACGTCTGCCATTTAAAAGCAAAAGCATTTAGTGAGGTATTAATAAACTGTCTCATGATGATCCGTCTGAACGAACAGAGAGCGTTGTTTGCGATTAAACTATTCACTACAATGAATTGGACTTGCTACATAATGAGAAGGTGAGGACCTTCAAGCACGAACCGACTCACTAGAATCAATCAGACTTTCCAACATGAAATTAGTTAAGAGTAGCGTTCGGGATGAAATGATTCATTTTAATGAATCATTTCATCCTGAACGCTACTCTAGCTATTATATATCTAAATCTGTCATCTTTTAATCTAAACACATGAATGTAAACATTTATTCAAACAACAACCACATGAATTATAAATTCCTCAGTGTGCCGTGCCCATGAATATCAAATTTCAGTGTCTATGCGTCCTCACACTTGCACACACAGACTGATTCCACTGACCTCATCTCAAACACCATCTGGGTGAACAGGAGCCTCTCAAATCCCAAACTTTATGGTCTTCCAGCCAGAACGACTGGGTTACTTCCAAGCCATGTAACACACACTTCTTGAATCTTCCCTCCCTGTGCTTCAGGCATGACAGGGTTTTCCTCGCTACACAGAATGTGGCTTTTGTTCATTAAACCACTGGGTAGGTGTTTTTGTCCCTGCAGCTCTTCTGGCAGGTTCTAGATGATTTTTGCATCTGTGTGGAGAGAAACATAATTTGAGTTTGTAAATAACAAGAGTTTGCCATCAAAGCATGTTACATAAGCAGGATGCAGTACCGGGGGTAAAGTTAACCGACTACAAAAAGTAGCGATGCAACAAACTTACTACATTTTCAGTAGTGTGACAGTAGTTTAGCGGTTTAACTAGCTTACAAACAACTTTTTCTAACAAGCCTATTTTCTAACACTGCCTACCAATGCAGTGCGATCTGTTTTTATTATCCGAGCAGATGAAATAATCAAACTCGCTCACCACGATACCGATGGAAAGTCAATTCTAGTGAATTGTTTTTTTCTCTTTCTCGTCTGTAGAGTTCGATTCATTCTAATGAATGAGTTAATTCTAATGAATCACTTCATCTTAAATATTATTCTCTTAGCCTACTCATTTGAGGCCTTTAGAACGTCTCATTTATTCTAGTGAATTGGTTCGTTCTCAAAGGTCTTCTCTCTCTCATTCGTGGCATTTGAATGTTCAATTCATTCTAGTGAATCGGTTTGTTCGGATGGTTCATGTGAATAAACAGTTAAAAATTATTCATCGTCCCTGTACAACATAGTACAGAATGCTTTTACTTAACGTGAGTCAGGTGAATTAATTACAAATTTACCTGCTCTAGTTTGACACCATTACCTTAATTGCTTGTTCGTTTATTCAAAACCTATTAAAATATGGCTCTAATTAAATTATATAATTGTATAGATATATTTTTTATTGTCCCTTAAATAACGTGTAATTACTGCTTTTTGTTTGTCGCTTGTAGCTAACTACTTTTTCAAATTATTAAGTTGTTTTTTAAATTATGTACCCTGGTAAGCGATATAGCTTTCCCAAAACTATATGCTTAATAATGGCATACAAATGTACAGTGCTTGTTTAAAACATTAGACAATGAAACATAAATAACATTTCAAACACCTAAATTAGCAAGGCTGAAGATTTAGTAGATAATCAGCAAACACCTGCCACTGTGCGTTTTCCCTTGAGCGAATAAATATCTGGTCAAACAGTAAAAATTACTGCCACTACCACAAATCCACACTATTACTGTACAGCTGCAAATGAATGCTGATCTCACAGCTTATTCATAAATGGTCGTGCTTATCACAAATGATTCACAAATGATCATGCTTAAGCACGACTGTGCTTATCAACCACTACTGGATTAATGTGGTCTGTTCAGCTGCCCACATCTGCCATCTGCAGTCCCACTTATTTACGAGGAATTTCAGGACATATCAATACATCCATTTTGACAAACCTTTCTGTATGCACATTGGATAGTGATTTAAATATCATTTTGCCACATCAGGTGACTGATAATGCTTTTATGTAAATGTTAATAAGCATGAAACATGCAGCCAGCATGAGTGCAATTAGAGTGACATTTAAATGTAAAAATCCATTACCATGATGCTAGAGTGTTGTGCGTGGTTTCCCGGGTGTTAGTTCATGGTTACTAAGGTTTTTTTTTAGCATTTGATATGAGGTTTCTATGGTGTTACTTACTGGCAAATTCTGAAGTGAAATATTGTAACCCTTAGGCCCCATTTAAACCAAAGACTAGAAATACAAAGATGGTTCACTTCTATACTTATGAATGGGAGAAACTGCAACACGCAATATGGTGGAATAGTCCCGCCTTCTGAATGAAAGAGCCAATCGCTGATTGGTAAAGTCATTGCGTCACTGTAGTCATTGCGTTAGAAGCTCCGGTTCCCATAGAAACCTGAGGCTAGACCAGCCAATGCGCATGTGAAGAAAAAAAAAGCTTTTTTAATGCTATTTGAGCATAAGAAACAACATTCATGGGGCAGTTCATTTCAGATTATGTTGCTGATTTGACATATGTAATTTAATTGTGAGTTCATAGGGCAGTTTTTGAGATATCAGGATTCCCCCATTCATTTAGATAAGATTTGGTCTTGTTTGAGCTGCCCGGAGGCGTTGCAAATATGGCCGCCGAGTGAACAGACTTTCCTTGAAAGGGACTTTGTTTCAACAAAACCAAGAACACAAAATCAAGCCAGTGCATATGTTAACAATTCAAGCTCTAAACTATAATAGTACACCACTTATATTTAACTAACATCTGTAAAATCTTTCTTTGGGTCTAGATTGGCAGTGGCTCAGCATTGAATTCAGACCTGCATTACTCACAGATCACATAATGTATGTGCTGTTAGGGATTTTATTCCTAGTGCCTCATTCTGACTGAGACAGAATCTCCTCAGAGTACAAGAACTGAATTACGATGAAACACACAGAATAAGATTCATGTAAAATTGTGTGACATTACAGCATCAAGAACAGATTAATGGGTTTTTGTGCAAAGATAAATACATACCTTTTTGCTTGGTCAGTCTGTTGAACTTAATTGGATCTACTGGACTTATAAAAACTAAATAAATAAACCGACATAAATCAAAATTGTATCATAAAATGTTCAGCTACATGCCCAGGATCAAATTGTAATTGACCCTTTGGTAACTGAAATGGAAAACAAGATAAGAATGAAAAATATATTATAAATAAATAACATTTAAACGTTTGAGGGTCAGTAAGATGTTTAATAAATGTATACTTCCACAGCTCGTTAGTTTGCTATAACTATTAAAGGTTCTTAATGATACCATCAATGCCAGTAAAGTACCTTTATTTTTAAGAGTGTAGGTTGTCGAGATAACATTCCAAATCAGAATTAAGTACAGTGATATATGTCTTTTCATTGGATGAATCTACTAAATGCTCATATGAGAAATATGCACCCTTTAAAGCACTGAGTAGATGTTCACTTTCAAATGGAAATCGTCTTAAATCTCAAAACTACTCATCAAAATGATACATTTAATTATTCCAGCTGCTGTGAGAAAAGGCTATAAACGATCGCCACCTGCAGGATCCTCACATGCGATAGCCTAGTAGCCGGGACAACTTCTTTATGTTTACAGAAGTGAGGTATGCAGCGGCATGCTCAAATTTCCCGCGAAAACCTACCCGTACCACTCAAACTAGAAAACATTATTATAAGATAACCGTTGTGAATCGGGCTAAAGTAATGCGATAGTTTCGAACACTGGCTGGTTATGTACTTGCTCAAATATTGATTTCGGATCATTTTTAACCAAAAAAAAGTTAAGGACTGCAGCTTTAAAGAAAGAGCCATTTGTACAGTAAACTACTATTTAATATTAAAAAAGCAATTTTATGTTTATTTTTCCCGCCTGCTGTACAGAAACCATAACGAACCGTGACGTTAAAATTGAGGTATGTACCGAACCGTCATTTTTGTGTACCGTTACACCCCTTTTCTTTTTTTCTTTTTTGATCAAATAAAAACAGCCTTGGTAAGCATAAGAGAATTTGAAAAACATTACAAACTCTTAACAACCCCAAATTTTCTTTCAAGAAATGTTTTTCTTTCAATATATTCCTCTGCATAAAAAAATCTAAAAATTCACAGCATTATAAGAGAAATACATGTGAGTGACAGCACGAAACTTGACATTTAAGAGTTTCTCCTAGAAATTAAGGAACAACAGAACAGGCGTTCTCGAAGACTACTGTTAAAGGGTGAAGGAGTGTGTGCAGGGTGTCAGGAGTGTCGTCTACACTGCATGCTGATGTTGATGGTGGTGACAGGTCGGAAGATGAGCGTTCAGTGTGTGTGTGTGTGTGTGTGTGTGTGTGTGTGAAAACAGCAGGTGGGTTCATGTTGAGGTCAGGGTCAGCTCACTGTCTCTCAACAGAGAGCTTAAGTTTGCCTTTGGGGACTGAACAAATCTCTGCAGCACCCCCTTTTCATTTTACATAACCCATTCATTCTGACGTGAAATGCCATTCTGCGAGACACTGAAAACATCTGACACTGCTACAGGTGTGGGCTTTGTCTATTTGTGACATGCATGATTACATTTTAGTAAGAATTACTATGACATAGTTACTTACACAATAAATAATATAGGAAATTCATGGAAGGATTTTACTGCCAAAAAAGAACAGATCTTTAGGCAAACAAATATGAGCAAACTACATTTGTTTGGTTTCTTCAAAGCCAGTGGAGTTCTGTTGAATCTGTTATCTGTGTCTGTGCCATGTTTTCACAAGGTTCTAAAATTGTACTTTGGACCGGTGGGGAATATTTGACCGTCATATGACCTCTGTGGTGAATCATTTACTTAATCTCACTTCACACCAAATTCTGCACGGTTTAGATGAAGAAAGAACTTTTCTTCTTTTCTTTCTTTCTCTCTTTTTGCTGAATGTTGCTGTGTGTGTTTCTCTCTCATTATGACATTGATATGCTCAGTAATTTGGTGCTGTCTTTGTTTTTTGTTTTGTTTTGTACACCTATGGTGTGCAGATTGGTAGAATATTATCAATCTTAGTTCACATATCCATCCCATTTTCTTTGACTTGTCTACCTTCAGTATGTGTTTCAAACAGCTTGGTTGCTCCATTCAAAAAAAGCAAAAGAATAAGAGGACTAAATAAGTAAAATAATTTAAATAAATAAATAAAAATAGAAATTTAAAGACAAAAAGAACAAACATGATTCTTAGAGAACCAAGCGAATCAAGCTGTCAAAGTGAAAACCAAATAATAAAAAACAAAAGTCTAGTTTTTAGGATTAGTAATAATGTCAAGAATGTTAATAATATAAATTAATGAAAGTCAGAAAGTTCTTAAAAGAACCATTATTTTCTTAGTGTGAGGAGCATTAACGTCCATGGAAAAATGTTCTTTAGATTATTAAAGGTTCTTAATGATACCATCAATGCCAGTAAAGTACCTTTATTTTTAAGAGTGTAGGTTGTCGAGATAACATTCCAAATCAGAATTAAGTACAGTGATATATGTCTTTTCATTGGATGAATCTACTAAATGCTCATATGAGAAATATGCACCCTTTAAAGCACTGAGTAGATGTTCACTTTCAAATGGAAATCGTCTTAAATCTCAAAACTACTAATTAAACACACACCTCCTCCCAAAAGGCAACTGTAAATAAACTACACCATCAAAACCCCCTGTAGGTCAAATCATAAAACAAAAACCCAAGATCCCACATCTCTAACCATTTTGTTGTTGTTGTTGTTGCCCATCTGCCCTTGCCTTTCACATGACGAATGTCAAAATTGTATTCCTGCAGCGGCAAATTCTATTTTATCAATCTGTATTCCACATTGTGTCTAGAAAACTATGGGACTGGTTTATAAACACTATAATCTGTATAGGATGAAACATACACCTTTAAATGTCGAAGGTCAAAGCCCCATTTTCCATGGTGAAGTATTACTGTTGTATAGAATTACACTTCTTTGAATATAATATATAACCAATTTTCCATTCCAGCAGAATCTGTCTACAACAGATACCAGCACCTACACTGAAATAACAAACTGACGGAGTGGTGATGGGTCAGTGAATAAATGCACAGCTAGAAGGTGGATAGTTGGTGGTTCCAAAGGGATTGTCGATTTAATAAGTGTGCTTTGGGCAAAAGCAATGTGACATCATAATAGCATTTATACAAATACATAATTTGAAAACTGAACCATCATCCCTTTTATAAACGTTCCATACACCCTTAAAAAAAATAACATTTCTTATTTGCATTGATGGTTCCAAGAACCTTTAACATCCATGGAACCTCTCCATTGCACAAAAGGTTCTTTATACTGAGAAAAGGTTCTTCAGATTATTCAAATATTCTTCACACACAAAACGTTCTTCTATAAACTGTTAACAAAAAGGTTTTATGGAACTCAAAATAGTTCTAATGCATTGCTATAAAACCCCCATTGGAACCTTACTTTTTAAGAGTGTACATCATGTTAATGGTATAGATTATTCTGAAATGTTCTAGAAAGAAGCTGGAAGGAAATAAAGGATAAATAGGAAGACTTACAACAACATAATGGAAACAATGAACAGATACTCTAATGGTTATTTTAGAAAACCACATGTGCTGTTTTAAAGAAATTAAACTGTTTTAAAAGTTTGCCGTTTCAAAAGTTTCAACTTTCCTATAAGATGGAATTTTAGCAGCAAGTGGCAATTGTCTTTGTTCAGTCATGATCTGACAAGCCCCCACGAAAATGGTTTTAAATTACAACATACACGAATAATAGGGGAAAAGAGGTGAGCCAGATGATAGCAATTTTATCAGCATGGTTCCTTCTCTGAGTTCTTCGCAGAGACGTTATTGCAGTGAAGAGCATGTGGCAGAGAGAGTGGACTCGGTAGGC
>NW_015664178.1:389804-395350 GCF_001515625.1 Sinocyclocheilus rhinocerous | reverse complement strand
TGTGTCTGTGCCATGTTTTCACAAGGTTCTAAAATTGTACTTTGGACCGGTGGGGAATATTTGACCGTCATATGACCTCTGTGGTGAATCATTTACTTAATCTCACTTCACACCAAATTCTGCACGGTTTAGATGAAGAAAGAACTTTTCTTCTTTTCTTTCTTTCTCTCTTTTTGCTGAATGTTGCTGTGTGTGTTTCTCTCTCATTATGACATTGATATGCTCAGTAATTTGGTGCTGTCTTTGTTTTTTGTTTTGTTTTGTACACCTATGGTGTGCAGATTGGTAGAATATTATCAATCTTAGTTCACATATCCATCCCATTTTCTTTGACTTGTCTACCTTCAGTATGTGTTTCAAACAGCTTGGTTGCTCCATTCAAAAAAAGCAAAAGAATAAGAGGACTAAATAAGTAAAATAATTTAAATAAATAAATAAAAATAGAAATTTAAAGACAAAAAGAACAAACATGATTCTTAGAGAACCAAGCGAATCAAGCTGTCAAAGTGAAAACCAAATAATAAAAAACAAAAGTCTAGTTTTTAGGATTAGTAATAATGTCAAGAATGTTAATAATATAAATTAATGAAAGTCAGAAAGTTCTTAAAAGAACCATTATTTTCTTAGTGTGAGGAGCATTAACGTCCATGGAAAAATGTTCTTTAGATTATTAAAGGTTCTTAATGATACCATCAATGCCAGTAAAGTACCTTTATTTTTAAGAGTGTAGGTTGTCGAGATAACATTCCAAATCAGAATTAAGTACAGTGATATATGTCTTTTCATTGGATGAATCTACTAAATGCTCATATGAGAAATATGCACCCTTTAAAGCACTGAGTAGATGTTCACTTTCAAATGGAAATCGTCTTAAATCTCAAAACTACTAATTAAACACACACCTCCTCCCAAAAGGCAACTGTAAATAAACTACACCAACAAAACCCCCTGTAGGTCAAATCATAAAACAAAAACCCAAGATCCCACATCTCTAACCATTTTGTTGTTGTTGTTGTTGCCCATCTGCCCTTGCCTTTCACATGACGAATGTCAAAATTGTATTCCTGCAGCGGCAAATTCTATTTTATCAATCTGTATTCCACATTGTGTCTAGAAAACTATGGGACTGGTTTATAAACACTATAATCTGTATAGGATGAAACATACACCTTTAAATGTCGAAGGTCAAAGCCCCATTTTCCATGGTGAAGTATTACTGTTGTATAGAATTACACTTCTTTGAATATAATATATAACCAATTTTCCATTCCAGCAGTGTCTGTCTACAACAGATACCAGCACCTACACTGAAATAACAAACTGACGGAGTGGTGATGGGTCAGTGAATAAATGCACAGCTAGAAGGTGGATAGTTGGTGGTTCCAAAGGGATTGTCGATTTAATAAGTGTTGGGCAAAAGTATAACCAATTTTCCATTCCAGCAGAATCTGTCTACAACAGATACCAGCACCTACACTGAAATAACAAACTGACGGAGTGGTGATGGGTCAGTGAATAAATGCACAGCTAGAAGGTGGATAGTTGGTGGTTCCAAAGGGATTGTCGATTTAATAAGTGTGCTTTGGACAAAAGCAATGTGACATCATAATAGCATTTATACAAATACATAATTTGAAAACTGAACCATCATCCCTTTTATAAACGTTCCATACACCCTTAAAAAAAATAACATTTCTTATTTGCATTGATGGTTCCAAGAACCTTTAACATCCATGGAACCTCTCCATTGCACAAAAGGTTCTTTATACTGAGAAAAGGTTCTTCAGATTATTCAAATATTCTTCACACACAAAACGTTCTTCTATAAACTGTTAACAAAAAGGTTTTATGGAACTCAAAATAGTTCTAATGCATTGCTATAAAACCCCCATTGGAACCTTACTTTTTAAGAGTGTACATCATGTTAATGGTATAGATTATTCTGAAATGTTCTAGAAAGAAGCTGGAAGGAAATAAAGGATAAATAGGAAGACTTACAACAACATAATGGAAACAATGAACAGATACTCTAATGGTTATTTTAGAAAACCACATGTGCTGTTTTAAAGAAATTAAACTGTTTTAAAAGTTTGCCGTTTCAAAAGTTTCAACTTTCCTATAAGATGGAATTTTAGCAGCAAGTGGCAATTGTCTTTGTTCAGTCATGATCTGACAAGCCCCCACGAAAATGGTTTTAAATTACAACATACACGAATAATAGGGGAAAAGAGGTGAGCCAGATGACAGCAATTTTATCAGCATGGTTCCTTCTCTGAGTTCTTCGCAGAGACGTTATTGCAGTGAAGAGCATGTGGCAGAGAGAGTGGACTCGGTAGGCAGCCCCATCTGAGCAGAGGAAGGGTAGCAGGGATGCCCATCCATTGAGATGAAAGCCACTGCTTTACTGATTAAACATCGCAGGTTCCAGTTCAGTTTCAGTGATGCCACGTCAATTACCCACAACTCTTTCCACCACCTGCCGTCTTCTATCCACAAATTGCTTGTAATTAATGCAATTTTCTTCACCAGGCACAATAAGGGTTGAGCTGAGGAAGCCTCACATCATTAGCTCACGCTCAGAGAATTGGGCAGTAGATTTAGGTAACGTGCCCTTTGTGACTTGATTTGCTATTTAGTCCTGCTGTGTTGCCTACATGCTGAACAAAAGTAATTTAATCAGTCGAACACATCACCCTTTGATCGTTTTTTCAGCTCTTTGTTGTTAGACGCTGACCTAAAGCCTGCATTGATTTGGAAGCTGATGACTGTTTATTATGCCACATTGTTTAATGGGCATCACAGCTGTTTAGCGTCTTGCGTTTTAAAATGATATGTTAAACACATTGATCGCAAGCTTATTGATCTTGTTTGATCAGTTTGCCCAACAAAGCAAAGCAAAAGGTACTTGCACATGGTGTTATATTTAAATGAGCAGTATTGGAATTACAACACCAGGAGAACAGCTTGTGTTATTCTGTGCCTAGGATGACCTATGACCCTGGCCTTGCATTGCTGTGTTTCAATGGACTAGCATTTGCATATGTTGCATATGTCCGTTACAGTCCAGTGGTCTCATTGCTCATCTACCTTGGGTCAGACGAACAGTAAATCAGAAGCAAAGTCACTAGAAAAACAAGGTCATGGTTTAATTCCAAGGGAATGTATGAACTGATAAAAAGAACTGAATGCAGTGTAAGTCACAATGGATAGAAGTATTTGCCAAATACACTACCACTTAAAAGTGAGCATAAAAGACTTTAAAAAACTTTGAAAGGTAGTACAACATAAATAAACAAACATGGGGGTTCCTCAAGGCTCTGTTTTCAGGCCTTTGAAATTGCTGCTTAGCAGGGTTTTTTCTTATTCACAGCATAAACAGATGATTATGCTAATATGCCAACTGCAGAGGCAGAATTGAGACTTAATCAGTGAGGGTATTTTCACAAACTGCCTCTCTTAGATCTGCAGAGACAATGGGCACAATTACCAGTCTTAGTTAGAGGATTCCCTCTGAGCTATCTCAGATGACAAATCAGATTTAGACATACTCCACAGGGCCTGACATAAAGCACTTCATCATGCCAAGAATTAGAGAACATAAAAAGAAAAAACAACGAGTGAGAGGATAATAACATATTCAAAATCAAACATGAAGTGAGCTGTTAAAATGCTTTAGAGTAGGCTGCACTATCCGTATAAAAATACGAAGAAAAAAAAAAAAATTATAAAAAAAGCCACAAAGCAACATTCTTCTTCGGAGTTGTAAGCTCTCAATTTCAACATCAAAAAGAAAAAAATAGCACTCTTGGTGCTAAAAAATATTAATTTTAAAACTTTTTCATTATTATTATTATAAATGTACCTTATATTAATCATTACGTTCAACTCAGAAAAAAAGCAATGTACAAAACCTACCAACAAGCCAAACACTGTAACAATAGGATAGACATGAAAGTAGTGCCAGTTATAGTTATTTGAATGTACGGACTAATAGTATTGCTACAATGGTGATTTACAATTCAGAATCAAGTATTCCAGAGAACCACATAAATAAATAAAATACATCTCTCCATCCTTATTATTTTTCTCATTTCCCCTTACTCCAAACATGCACACAACTAATAACTATATGTAGTGATGTCGGAGGGAAAGGTATTGCATTTACTACTTGATAAATGTAGCCCTGCATTACATTTCTATCCTTTTTTTCTCAATGAGAGAAATCAGTTACACATCAGCAGAAATCATCAAGGTATCAAGGGATGAGAATGTAATTTCATAAGGGGTAAATGTCTGGCATTATCCGAGCTTATCCAAAGGGTTTCATCTAGCCTACACAATGTACGGACTAATAGTATTGCTACAATGGTGATTTACAATTCAGAATCAAGTATTCCAGAGAACCACATAAATAAATAAAATACATCTCTCCATCCTTATTATTTTTCTCATTTCCCCTTACTCCAAACATGCACACAACTAATAACTATCTATTTACTACTTGATAAATGTAGCCCTGCATTACATTTCTATCCTTTTTTTCTCAGTGAGAGAAAGCAGTTACACATCAGCAGAAATCATCAAGGTATCAAGGGATGAGAATGTAATTTCATAAGGGGTAAATGTCTGGCATTATCCGAGCTTATCCAAAGGGTTTCATCTAGCCTACACATAGGGAATAACAGCGCTTCTAAAGCAGAAAACAAATATTGACATTTTCAAGAGAAAACACTGATGGTTGTCCAGGTGTTTGATTTATGCTTGACTTGCCTCTGATCAATGTGAGATGTCCCCTGCGTCTCTGTGCTTTGATTCCTCTCATACGCCACTGTGGCTTCCAGCACCACAATCACAGTTTTGGAGCCTCTGTATTTATTGCGTTTCAGAACCAGAGCATTTTAAGAACAAATATGTTATATTTCTGTTCTTGTCAGCTGTTCTGAATTCTGTTTACACATAACACTTTCTTACGTAAAAAACACAAGACACCACACAGTGGAATGGAAGGACCAATGTGCTTATTTAAAAAAATAAAATAAAAATGCAGTACTCGTGCGCAAGATACTGAAATACTAGCGAGACAGCACGCAACAATAACAACTATTCCATGTCAACCAGCATCCCACAACATTATTCCAAATCTTTCAACAAGGGAACCCATAAGTGAATGTAATGCCATGCTCTACGTGGGCAAATAATTAAATAATAAATTAAAAAGAATAAATAAATAGATAAATTCAGCTAGCTGCTCATTTTTAGGATTAACTTAGGTGACTAAAACTGAAATTAATCAAAACTATCAAAGAAAAACATTAATAAAAATGACAACAACTCAAAAAAAAAAAACTAAAACTTTAACTAAAATGAAAATGAAAATAATGCAGATAAAAACGAATTCAAAAATATATACAAACTATAATGGTATCTTAATGATACTAAAGTAACCCTGCTACAAACACATGTAAGCAAGCATATCTTAACAACATGCTAACTAGGGATGTAACGATTAACCGCGAGCCGGTTGAAAATCGATTAAAATACGTGAC
>NW_015664178.1:388905-389482 GCF_001515625.1 Sinocyclocheilus rhinocerous | reverse complement strand
GCTGTTTGTTTCATGCAGATATTTTTTATGTATAGTTTCACAAAACTGAAGTCAAACCATTCTGTTTTTGCTTCAAATTTCGAAATTATACAATGTAATTTAGATTAAAAACTGCTCATGTTGCATGTATGCAGCATCTTTGGGTCATGATTAAAATGCAGTGGTTGCCTCTCATTTTAAATTGAAAGAGCACTGACAAAGCCTTAGTTTGTTTATATGAAGAGATTTATTTGATTTGTGTTACTTATTTATTTGATTTGGTGCTTGTTTTAAAATTTCAATTTAGCTTTGTTATTTACATTTAATTTCAATTTTGTCATTTAGCAGACGCTTTTATCCAAAACGACTTAAAAATGAGGACAATAGAAACAATCAAAACCAACAAAAGAGTAATTATATGCTATAAGTGCTATATTAGTATATTATTATCAGTGGTGGCTTGTCGGGGGAGGCAGGGGAGGCACAGCTTCCCCATAATTTTGAGGTGAAAATGGGAAGACGATTTAATGTTAATAAAATTCACAATTCATTTCAGTTCATGTCTCAGAATGTGTATTTTTTGTTTGTAATTTCACAG
>NW_015664178.1:366144-388727 GCF_001515625.1 Sinocyclocheilus rhinocerous | reverse complement strand
GAAGGAAGAGTGTTGAGAAAAGAACCCTCGCAAGGGAGGCTAGCCTCCCTTCTGATATCAACCAATCATCATAGAGACGTAAATTACGTGATATTAGTGTAATGTCTCATTACTTAATTTTAGGGAATTAATTATTATTAATTCATTCAGGGTTTGAAAGGACTCGAAACTGAAAATTCGAGGTCCACCTGATTAAAACTGAATTCCAATTTGATAGTGTACACTTTAAATCAACGCTCGTCCAGCGAGCCGTTGACCTCAGTATATTTTAACAAGTAGAATATTGGTATTTCCCTTGGCCACAGGTCAATACAATTATGATAATTTGTAAGCTCCTAGCGAGGCACTGATTGTTATAGTGTTATATTTAAATTTCACAAAGAAACGTGGAGCATTTTGTCTAAGTAATAATAAAAGGACACATTTAATTTATAATTTGTCTTAAATCTCATTTTGTTAAAACAAATATGAATCGAATCGTGAAATCAAAATCGTGAATCGAATCGAATTGTGAGTTGTGTGAATTGTTACATCCCTACTATTAACACATACACAAAAATGCATAGCACACAAAAATATTGGGTAAAATATTTTTCAGCGTAAGTTATGATTATATTTGAAAACCTGATTCATTCCAACATTTTGCTGGAAAATGCTCCTGGAAAGAATTGTGTACTTGATAGTGTACCAACAACAGATGCAAAATGCATAGCACACAATAATATTTGGTAATTAAAAAAAAAAAAAGTATAATTTAATTTAAAAGTATAATTAAAAAAGGTGTAATTAATTAAAAATTGTGTGTGTGCGCGTGTGTGTGTGTGCGTACGTGTATATATATAAAAAAAAAAATTTTTATTTTTTATTATTAATTACACCTTTTCTAATTATATTGTATCTAATTATACATTTTAGTATTTTTTGATTCAGTCTATCATGCTTCTGTGGATTGTGTACATGGGACAAACATTTGATTCACATATGCTTTCTAAATAATATATGTCTCAAAGCTATTTGCATTTTCCTATCATGTGACCAAGAATGTTTTAGAGATGTATTGTAGATGAGCAATGAAAAAAAAATTTATAATCACACGTTTAATCAGGTTGTAGAATAATAAGCAACGCAACATTTTTCTGTCAGGGTTTTAAGATTACCTATCTATGAAAGGTGCATGCTGCTTTACAATCTCTCAAAATTGAGATGTATTATAAAGAAACATAATTTTGAACTGCAGATGCCTGAAAATGTCATTTGGAGTAAAAGAGCTTTATTTTGTACAATGAACATGAGAATTCCCATGCAAACAGAGGATCCATTTAAAAGCAAATCCACAGCTTCTAAGCCTATACCTGGAACATATTGTGGAGAATATTGAATGTCTTGTTTATAGCCAAAAGCCAATCCAGGACAACAAACTGATGAGGTTCCTCTCACAGGTTCCCACCAGCTCCCTGAAAACGCTTTTATCAGCCCGTGCACCGGTGATCTGATAGGGACAGGCAGCACTTCAGCAGTCAGCCTGGGAGGCTGATGAAAAGGTTTGTAAGATGACAAAGGCAGCAGAATAATTTTTGACGAGCTAGTGACAGCCCGCAGTGTGTCCTGGTGAGATTTCAAGGTGATTTCTGCAAATAAGGACTGACTAAGAATTTCTCCATCTTGAAATAGCCCAGAGACCAATCCCATGGCTATTGGTTAGCCAGTTAACCGAACACCTGACACTTACTTGAAATATACAAATACAAATTGACCAGCTTTCCTGTTTTATTGCGTAATGTATACAAATATCGTTTGCATACGCATGACAAACTTGCAGACTGTCTCATGTATCTACAGGTGGTGATGTATCAGTCTGTCTGCAGTAATGTGGTGCATCCATCGACGCCAGATACACCAGTCCGAGACAGCAGATGTAATCAGATACCTTCCATGTGCACTGATGGCCTGAATAAGCAGAATGGATCTGCTCCAAATGGAAAGCACAGCGATGGAATAAACCTGCCATGTCTGCGCCCATCAGATCCAGAGCCAGGACATTCGTTTGATAAGGCCTGGACATTGACACATATAGATAGACTGGCAAGGCCTACAAAATATGTCCTTCGGTGATGGACCCAAGAGATAGTCATAAAATATTTGCTGCAACATATTTATCTACACGTCTCTGTGCATGTAGCTGTAGCAACAGTATAGTCCAGGTGATATTAAATACACATTATAAGCTGAACAAAATGTTCTAAATAAGGTGACAAACACGTCCCTTGACTTTTCTGTCATGAAAAATACTGTATTTCATATAGTCAAGAAACACCTAATCTCGCGTAGCCAGACCTTCAGACTGACGGCTGAAGGTCTGGAATCCATGGCAGCTTTCATTGGCCAAGGCCTGCCCATGAGGCCATTTGACCGACACGTCAAACAACCAATCACAGTTTGTTTCGTTCATCGTCACGTTTCGGGGTGTGGAAATGTCGCCACAATAACAGGTCGGTGTGTAAAACTCTCTGACGTATTTTAAAGATTCTATGCCGCTTTATTTTTTTCACATACTTTTGAAACTCCAGCGTTTAGTTGATCCTGATAAGCGCTCATCGTCACAGTTGTAAACACAACGGCTTTCTTCTTTCGTGAGGGGGTTTGGCGGCATGGCATCTTTGTCTCCAGGCGGAACGTTAAAGAACGCGACACACACGTCTCCCGGAAATCCTGTATAATTCAACCAATCCAATGACGACTTCGAAACTCCTGAAGTGTTTCCACTTTTGTGTGCCGTGTGGGGCATATGCATCAGACGTTTAGCCAATGGTCCATGGGCGTGACGTCTGAGGCTGAGACTAAGAAACACCACATAAAAGGCTTTTTACATAACCTTACAGTAATGAAATGATTTCTTTATATTGTTTTGCACATTTTTAAAATTTTAAAATTAATTTTTGTATTTGAATTTGAAATGTATTTGTTTAATAAATATATTTTATTTGAAATTTGTTTATTTGTTTGTATACATTTTTTAATCTTTTAGTTTTCTGTGGTTTAGCATTAGTGTAAGGTCTAACAAGGGTGAAAAATGTCAATCAAAAGAAGTAATTAATCATATATATAAACCTAATTGTGAAATTATGAAATATTAAAATATTACGAAAACACAAAAAGATGTGGGTATTTTCAAAGTACTTTCAATATCAGAGTTTTTTTTCACCATGTGAAAAAGGTTTATATGTTTGTTTGTTTTCAAATGTTTCTGGTGCTGTTATTTAATGTTCATGTGAAAGATTTGAATAAATAATCATTATAATTTATTATAATGTATGATTAATAATGTCAAATGTTAATTAATAAAAGAACAATTTAAAACAATATAATAAGAAAATGAATAGAATCTAATTAAAAAAAGAAAAGAAATGAGCCAAATCCAAAACTTCAACATTGTGTAAGTTGGAAATTCAAAACTTTTTTTTGTTTTTGAGAATGACCCTTACAGGTGCATCTCAATGAATTAGAATGTTGTGGAAAAGTTCATTTATTTCAGTAATTCAACTCAAATTGTGAAACTCAAAAGAACCAAAGACTTAAACTACTTCAGTCTGTGTGCATTGAATATATTTAATACACGAGTTTCACAATTTGAGTTGAATTACTGAAATAAATGAACTTTTCCATGACATTCTAATCTATTGAGATGCACCTGTATACTACCAGTCCGAGTTTGAACACCAATTCATTGTTTATTACTGCTTTTCACATTTTGAAATAGAGCAGCCAACATAAACCCAGATACAGACAGAAGTGATGAATATCACATTCAAATTAAGATTCCATCTCTAGATAACAAGTTTAATATAAACCTCGGCAAGGACAGATCTGTGTGTGAAAGCCCTGAGCTCTGTGTTGGACCAGGCCGAAGGCCTCCCATCTCACCCCTCTAATTGCCATCAGTTTTTATAATCACGTTTAATAGGCTGTAGAGAGTGTCCTGTCACTGACCCTTCTCAGACCTCCCTTTTCTCATTAAAGCAGACAGAGAAAGAAAACCCAAGTCTCTCCTCTTCTCTAACACACTCTGCCAACAGCCAAATTTAGCAGAATCTTGTTAAATCCTGTCATTCAAGTTCTGTGTTTGTTTTTAGAACTGTATTGCCATCAATACTGCTGACACAATGATGTTATACAACATTGTTCTAGACTTTATCATGTTTAGAATCCAAACAAGAGGAATCATGTCTTGTAGATAAGGCTAATTGTCAATAGCAGCTGCTGATTTATTGCCAACCGTGGATGACCTCAACACAATAACCACAGCTACTACAGATTTCATGGAAGACACAAAACATGTTCTGTACGTTATATGAATCTTGTAACAACACATTCACCTTATGAACATTTATTAGTCACCCAGAAGCAATATTCTGATTTTACATGCTTACATTTGCCAGTTATAGGATAGACTGGGGCTAGTTGTCCCATTTTTATGACATTGAAAACTGTATAAACCTCAGAACAGGTTTATACTCATAACACTTTTCAAATACTTTTAAAGAAATTAATACTTCTACTACTTTTATTACTACTCTTTGAGAAACAAATCAACATGATTTCTGAAGGATCGCATGACACTGAAGACTGGAATAATTGCTGCTGAAAATACAGCTTTGCTAACACAGGAATAAATTAAATTTTATTAATTGTATGTCTTTTTATATTGCTATGGGGGCATGTTGTCAGGGTTTATATATATATATATATATATACATACACACACACACACATTTAAACACTGAAAACATGCCCCCTTAACAATATAAAAAGACATGCAATTGCATAATTGGACATTTGACTTGAAACAACTCATAATTACTGAAAAAAGGCCTTCCCAATGTGACAACTTGCCCCAGTTTCCCCTACAACCTTTAGGTCAACTGGTAGAGCATTGTGCTAGCAGCGGCAAGGTCATGGGTTTATCATATAATGAATCACACTCATTTCACTGAGTGCAACTAATTGAGGGTTTCTGCCAACTTGCTGTGGTGTCTAACTAATCTGCAGAGTCAGACCATCATGTTCGTTTTTAAAAACACATTAGCTCAAATGGACCTCTTTTTTTTTTATGGGTAATTGCTTTCTGGAGAGCTCTGCAGGCCGATCCTCTAAATACCCTCACACTTTCATCCATCACATATCGCAGTCAAGATCCTAGTTTATTATTCCCCGTTTTCTAATTTTCCCTGCACCTGAGGGGTTAATCTCTTTCCGTATCCTGATGGAATCCGAACAATTACACACCTGGTCCCCCACCAACACCCACCTCTGTGTTTAACACTTCATAGCTTCAAGGTGACTGTTGATTATTTTCTGTATTTTCCCCTTCCAGCCTTTTCTTTTATGTGTACGTCAAGGCGAGGAGAGAAAAGTGTCTATCATGCGAAATCAGTTTTCCTCCTCCCAGCTTGTGGGTCAGCAGTCCCACCGGAGTGGGCATATTACATAAATTAAGTTTAGGCTCAATATTCTTTGCCCTACAAGGAATAGGTCACCTTGAACAAATTCAGCTCAAACTAGCATGCAAGATAATAATCGGCATGTCTTACCAAGACAAATGGAACGCCAGTAAACTCGACTTTATCCATTTCACCGCTGGTCATAATTCCCCAGCCATGGGTTTACCACCCGGGGTCCTGTCTGACATTATCTTCCTTTTATGATGACTGAGTTTTCAGCTTGTGAGCTACACCGATGTAGGAAGGATGAGGTTTCCAGATGTGTCATATTTTTGTGCTGTTTTCTCATGGGTCTTGGAAACCTGATACCTTCTCATTAATTTTGGAATTATACCAAATAAATCAGCTGGGCAGCCAGGAAGTTGCAGAAGGGGACAGAGAAATCCGACTGACCTTTATAGTCACCATGCTTCACTGCAGTGAATGACTTGTGACATTAATCTACCGAAAGTGTGCTAGGAAAAAATTGGATGAGGTAAATCATTAAAAGCTTATGGTGATGGATTTCTGAAGGGGCTTAACTCTGATTCGTCACACTAGTAGAGCATCCTTGCCTTGGTAAACACGTTAAAAAGTGAGTGAGGGAGAGAGAGAAAGAGAGAGAGAGATGGACGACGGGAAGACATGACAGCATGTGTATGCATCTCTCTCATATCAAACCAACGTGCAAGAATTTGGAGTCACTCAGGAAGGATGCATTAAATTTATTAAAAGTGACAATAAAGACAGTTATAATGTTACAAAAGATTTCTATTTCAAATAAATGCTGCTCTTTTGAATGTTCTCTTCATCAAAAATTCCTAGAAAAACATATTATGGATTCCACAAAAATATTATCTGTTTTCAACACTGATAATAATAAGAAATGTTTCTTGAACATCAAATTAGCATATTATGATTTCTGAAGGATCATGTGACACTGATGACTGGAGTAATGGCTGCTGAAAATTCAGCTTTGCCATAACAGGAATAAATTACATTTTAAAATCTATTAAAATAGAAAACAGTTATTTTATGTTTTAATAATATTTAACATTAAATAAATGCAGCTTTGGTTGGCAGGATGCTTTTGTCTTTGTGTGTCCCATAAATCAGGCAGCACATGTAAGCTTACTTTCTTTCTCCTTCAATAAAGTGAACATCCCTACTTTATTACATCCACCCTCAAAAGGCAAGCGGTCTGCCGTACACCTGAAGCGAGACTCAATTTATGAGAAAAATATTATTTGTTTTGATAGATAACTATAATTGAATGACGAGTACAATAAACCTGATACAGTCACAAACAAACACAGACAAAACCAAGACAATAATATCACAAAGCAGCGACTAAATCCCTGCAGCCGTTCAGAATGTTCGGACAATGACATTTCAGAAGTGCTGTCAGTGGATTCAGAAGAACAGATATTGCATGTTACGGAGGTTACAAGAGGACAGTGATGTTTATGATTTCCATAAATATTTCTCAAAGGGGTCGCTGTCATATCAAATAAGGCAAAATGTTTTTCTCACACCCTAGAACGTATATGAACACATATGTAACTCAGATATTGCATGTTACGGAGGTTACAAGAGGACAGTGATGTTTATGATTTCCATAAATATTTCTCAAAGGGGTCGGCTGTCATATCAAATAAGGCAAAATGTTTTTCTCACACCCTAGAACGTATATGAACACATATGTAACTCCACAAGTTTTAATCGACAAGTAATTTGTCCATACTGACAGTGAAAATGCTGCAGGGCGCATCACAATCACAGCTAATCAGAACATATTTGATTAATTAATTTGGGCCAATGAGATTTCACTGTGGGCTAATGCTAAAAATAGAAACCAAGTGACAGTCAACAAACTGAACTTTCTTCTGTACATAATGTGTTCTTGTGTGAATGTGGCAGTAAAAAACCTCCAAACTCTAAGAGTAACCATCAAATGCCATTACATTGAATGAGTTATCTTATCCAGCTATAAATATACTGAGTTTAACAAACTTTAACTAATTTAATCATCAATTTTATCCTCCAACTGTTGCTCTACCAAGACAGTTGTTGATGTGCAAGAAAAAAATGACTGTATAAATTACTATGCAAATGCTTGTTAAAGGGGTCATATGATGCCTTTTTAAAGATTATTTTTGTTTAACGTTATTAATAAAAATGTTGTTCAATTAGCATGTTTTTGTGTTTTGCTTTGGTACCGAAATTCGTACCGAGAACTGTGGATTTTCACTGGTATTGGTACCGAATACTGAAATTTGGGTACCGTGACAACACTACTATGCACAATCAGCTTGTAACACTCCAAGGAAAAAGGAAAACTTGAAATCGCATCATATGACCCCTTTAAAGCAGCCCATACAACAACACTGAGAAAGTGAGCTTTTCTCTCACTTTATTAATGGGGTTTTGTTTTAAAATGAATCAGTATATTTGAATGAATCTTTTTTGGTTAATGAACTGTTTTAGGTTATTTCTATGCACTATGAGTCATATGATTCATTCACTGAACCGAACTGAACAAACTGCAACATCTCATTTGTGAATAAACCGGGAAATACTGAGTCTCACTCACTAATAATTGCATGGATTATTACTTGTCAAGAAAAAAAATTCTGCGGAATTTACAACACAGCACATGAATTTGATCTTAACCTTGTTGTAATATTATTTAATTTTTTAATGGAGATAAACCTCCGTTTAAGATATAACGCAACTTTTCACTGCATATGATAAAACAGATGAAATATCTGTAAAAAATGAAATCTTAATTTCTAGGAGTATGTGATTTTTGCATGTGTATTGTTTCAGTTTTTCATTAATTGATTTTTGTATGAAAGTTACTGATGAATCATGATTTGTTCATGAGCAGAGTCATATGCAGATTTCACTCACAAATTCATGTGAACACACTTAGTGAATGAGACCCGTTGTTTGTCTTGTTTGTGAATGAATCAGGCATCTTGTTCATAAACAAATGTCTACAAATCTTATATCCTCAGCCTCAGAGCATTCACACCAGTTCTAGTGAACATCCATAGTACATCTGTATCAACTTGTGAGATCTGATATTTGACGGACGGGTAAAGATGTAAACAGGCTTGATATCTGCTCATGAGTCATTCTTCAGTGCCAATACCAACAGCTTGTGATTTTTAGCAAGCCACCAGTTGTCTTTGACACAATTGTTGCCTTGCACCTAGACGGACCCCCGATCATGAAAGCGCTGTGCCTTGTCATATCCGCCACACACATTGGCAGCCACACACGCACAGCCACATGCCTCAGTGGCGAATGAGAAGGGTGTTTAAAATGCAAACTTTAAAAAGAGCAGCACAGTAAATATCCTCTGCAGAGCGCTGATAAGGTCAACTGTCAGTCTTCAGGCACCATGAGGCTGAGAATGTGAAAATGGGACAATTCATATCCCCTCTTTAAGCTGTCATAGCAGGGCTTGTCATGCATGCCATTACATGGGGCCGGACTGTAACAAGCTCCCTGGGATGTAAAAAGATATGCACATAATAAAAGCGCCCTCACCAGTCTGCCAGTGATTGACTGTGAGTGCAGCCGTGGGCGACACCGGGCTGTGCCCACCTATGGCTTGTGAATAGTTTTTCTATTTATAAAGATATGGAGCCTGCTGTTTTATGGGTATGTAGTCTAGGAGAGATGAGATTTAGGGCAGGATAGCACACAAACAGTCTCAAGAATGTCTTGCAGGAGCCATGAGAGAGGGTTTGATCCACAGAGGGAGAAGGGTCAAGTTTTCTCTTGAAAAGATTTGCTTCTTTTGCTCTTTTAAACACTCTCTGGATGTGCTGTAAACATGCATTGTTAGAGAGCATTCAAGCTCTGGAAAATGAAGATGCTAGTGTGATCTATTCTTTTGCCCTTTTTGCCCTTGTTCAAGCAAGCTGTTTTTTGTGGGAAAAAAGGCATATCATTTAACAAATTGACAGCTTAGCAGCTAATCTTCAACATGCTTGCCATCAAACACTCATTTTGGATTGATCCATTTTTAGATTTTGCATAGGAAAAAAAAATCTGTTAGAGAGTGTCGATCTCTGAAAAGTGAGGATGCTAATCTGATTTAGCTCCTAGGTTTCCTCAGTTTCCCTAGTTCTTTCTGGAAAGAACACATACAAGATGGTGCCGCAGATGGCAGCCACGGTTTGTCGCTCCTTGGTACTTGTACTTTTTTTGTTTGTTTGTCCTGTCTTAAGCAACTTTTCCCGATCAGCTTTACTAGAAAACGAACTCCTGGACAACAGAAATAGCACACCAAATAACTTTCTGCTGACATTTGAGCATTCAGAAGTTTTACTGGACATTTTAGTCGGAGGAGCTGCGTTTAGCACCAGACGACGCAAGCGAGGGAAGCGCTCGTGAAATTCCGACAGCGTGGTTTTAGGACTCCGCTGCCGAGCATTCATCTGGCGAATCTCCGCTCTCTAGCAAATAAATCAGACGAACTACGACTCCTCACCCGCACAAACAAGGACTTTTTAAATGCTGCTGCGCTTTGCTTCACGGAAACCTGGCTGAACGGAGCCATCCTGGACAGCGCTTTACATCTAACGGGCTTCTAGCTGTTCAGAGCGCACCGCGTCACCGAGTCGTCGGGGAAAACGAGAGGCGGTGGATTATGTTTTGATATCAATGAAGGCTGGTGTACAGACATGACAGTTTTAAAGAAGATGTGCTGCCCAAATTTGGAAGCTCTCTTTATTAACTGTAAGCCTTTTTATTCACCGCGGGAGTTCTCCTCATTTGTTTTGGTGAGTGTGTACATTCCTCCTGATGCACGTGTGAACGCGGCGCTAGAACTGTTGGCCGATCAGATCACACACACAGTGCAGCGTTACCCGGACTCTTTCATTATCATTCTCTATGATTATAATAAAGCTAATTTCACCCGTGAAATGCCTAAATTTAGACAGCACATCACATGCCCCACCAGGGACAGCAATATACTGGACCATTGCTATACTGTTTTAAAGGATGCATACCACTCTGTCCCCCGAGCAGCTCTGGGACTCTCTGATCACTGTTTGGTTAATCTTCTACCAGCCTACAGGCAGAAACTCAAATCTGCTAAGCCTGTAGTAAGAACTGTAAAGAGATGGACTGTTGAAGCAGAGTGGGATTTACAAGCCTGCTTCGAACTTACTGATTGGAGTGTTTTTGAGGTTGCAGCTACTGATCTGGATGAGCTTACTGACAACGTGACATCCTACATCAGTTTCTGTGTGAGGACATGTGTGTTCCCACCAGGACTTTTTTAACATTTAACAACGACAAACCTTAGTTCAGTGCAAAACTCAAACAGCTTCGCCAGGCCAAAGAGGACGCCTACAGGAGTGGGGACAAAGCCTTGTACAAACAGGTCAAATACACACTGAATAGGGAGGCAGCAGCTAGTGAGGCTGGGAAAACTCACATCCAACACCCCACCATCAGCACTGGAGCTCCTCAGGGCTGTGTTCTCTCCCCACTGCTCTTCTCCCTCTACACAAATGACTGCACCTCTAAAGACCCCTCTGTCAAGATCCTGAGGTTTGCAGATGACACTACAGTCATTTCCCCATGCCATCTCCAGCTTAAACAACTAATACATGAATCATTACCTGTGTTCTGTAATTCATTTCTGTAATTCATTCTCTATCTTTAATTATTGCCTCTTTCTCAAATATTATGTAAATACATATGCATCTCTCTTTTTTATACAGCTGTATATAAAGTAAATAATGCACAAGTCTGTACATAAATCTACTGTTCCAGATTCATACACATTATTATTATTATTATTTATTGTTAAGTCTTACTATTTAAATGTTTTTCTGTTCTCATGTCAGATGTGTATCTATGCATGTATGTATGTACCAGGAGCACCTTAAAAAACCACAACAAATTCCTTGTGTGTTTGCGCACACCTGGTGAATAAAGGTAATTCTGATTCTGAAAAGGTTGTTATTTTGCCCTTTTAAACATGATCTCAACGTGTGCTGTAAACATGCATTGTTAGAGAGTGTTCAAGCTCTGAAAATTGATGCTAGTCTGATTTAGCTACATGTCCTCAGACAATGCCTGCTGAAGCTAATTTGCCCAGCTGTGCACTCTCAGAAAAAAAAGCTGTCATTGGAGTGCTACCAAAAGCTAAAAGGTACAAAAGCTAAAAGTTACCTTTGTCATTGAAACTTATTTACCCCTAAATGGTACATTTACCACTTAAAGGTACATATTAGCATCACCCCAGTGACAGTTTTATACCTTTTTTGTGAGAGTGTGGATATGAAGGCCAGAGGTCTATGATTTGCAACAGTGCAATTTGTCTGGCCAAACTTAAAGCTGTTTTAGGCACTGCTGAGTCCTTCTTTACTTCTGCCCTCTCTCAATGTCCAGCTGTGACCAATTCAATGCATAGAAAAAAAAAATTTTTCTTTGAAAACAACACAACAACAGTAAAAAATGATTTATCTAAGTTGTAAACGATGTTTTACAAGAAAGCCCTATAGAAAGCCCTATTTCA
Source organism: Sinocyclocheilus rhinocerous (assembly GCF_001515625.1). Lineage (NCBI taxonomy): Eukaryota > Metazoa > Chordata > Actinopteri > Cypriniformes > Cyprinidae > Sinocyclocheilus > Sinocyclocheilus rhinocerous. The sequence continues at coordinate 376,700 of NW_015664178.1, read as the reverse complement.
GTCTTTCTACTTAAAAATGTTAAGTTGAATTCAATGTGTTACTTGCCGTTTCAGACGCATCCATTGCCTTTTTTTCAATGCACTTTGGGGTCAAAGGGTTAAAGTTTAGCTGGTTAGCATGGCCTTGGTAACTCACCTATATGGTAGATGCTGGAAGTACTGGCTCTAAAAAAACATCTTTATTCATTTAACATCTTGATGGTTATGAAAACAGCATATTTTTAAAATGCTTTATTGTTTAGAATAGCATGGACTGATGAACTGTGCACAATTAGACGAGGGACAAGTAAATAGGGCCAATTTTGATTTCACAATGTCTTTAACTCTGAACTTTTATCCAAGGGTACAGTATCAGATTTGCTCAATTATTATGCAGAGGCACAGTCTGTTAATTCCTCTGTAATGTGAAAACAGCTTCTATGTGGCATCAAACCCCATATATTTCATTAAACTGTCATCAAGCTTGAAACACAAGCTTGAATCGCAAGGCGCCGCAGTCTAATTCTGCCCCCCTCCTGTCTCCACTGTCTACACTCACTGTCACTGATATTAAACAAATATTTTCACTCTGGTGGGGGGAAATCTAACAGCAGCAGGCAGAATTCAATGAGGCTTTGTGCTGGAAGAACGTGAAATTTACTACCAATTTATAAGTGAAAGTGGTTTCATAGAAAAAAAATAATAATAAAAACTTTTTTTTTCAGTGTAGCCCAATGAACCTTGGATCAGTAGCAAGCAGATATACTGTGTATTAGGGCAGGGCAAATTTATAATGCATTTATCAATATTTTCAAAAGACAAAAGCATCGAATAGACAATACAATTTTACAGTATTATTTTTGTAACAAACATTTTAATTAATAAATATAAATTATTTTTAAAATAAATTATTTGCATTCAATAGAAAAATGTAATTTTAAAGTATTATTAATACTGGTTATAATTAAGGTTATAATGATTTAAATTAAAATACATTTAAATATAAAATGTATTTTAAAATAAATTTATTATAAACACTTCATTAATTATAAAAAAAATTATAACTTAACCCATTCAATTGGCATCTGTAAATATATGTATCTGCATCTTTGTTGATGCCAGAAACTATAATTTAATCCAGCAAGGATTCAGTCCCCTTAAACCTTCCCACCAGCACTCTTCCTCACACTGTGCATCACAAGCAGATGGTTGCGGCCCATCTTTGTTGTTTGTTTAAGCCTCATAATGAATTCTCGGATGGAAGAGACATAAATGATGATAAATTCCTGCCTCTGACTTTGTGGTAATGCCGTATTTACCAGAAGTCAATCAATTTGCCATAGCAGCGCGTCGCGGAGGGAGTGCACTGTGGGAGAGGAAGAAGAAATGGAGATTGATTCTTAAACGGTGACGCTCTCTCAATCACCCAGCTGTTGCAGATACAGACTAAAGAATGATGGATGACACTGCTTCGGTGGCTGGCCGGTGTGTCCAGTTAGGGCTAAAGAAGCACACCTGTTCTAGTTTTAATCCTTCCTGTCCAAGGAAATTGATTGTGAGGTTTTCCATTTATCCTAGTAGAGACCATGAGCCCAAATGGGCTGAACCTCAAAACGGTGGTCAGCCTCTGTCCTCAATATGTCTAACTAGGATTTCTGACCTTTTGTTGTCGTATAAAGAAATTAAACGCCAATGCTAGCATTTGTGTGGCAGGTTTATCAGAGAATTTTTTTATACAATTGCATCTGCAAATGTTTAACAAACAGATTATGTCTTCTTTCTTTGCGTGAACATTTGGGCGGCGTTATGCAAAGCTTCCCACACAGTGACGTATACATGTTGGGGCGTGTTTGAATGAGGCGTTTTTGGAGGGCGTGGACAAGTCTTAACTTTTATAAAGAATATCTCTTTGGGTTTGAGACTTTAGTCTTTGCAACTTTAGGGATCTTATCTATGCACGAACAGCTTATAACACTCCAAAGAGAAAGGAAAATTTGAAATTGCATCATATGACCGCTTTAATATATATTTGCTTAATAAAATTCAAATTTTCTCATTAAATGATTAAAATTCCCTGTGGCTGCCATGATGTTACAAATCTATGTTGTAGATTTCTGCACAATTTTCTGATTCCGACTTTCCGAGTTTAATGGAATGTACCATAATAACAGGTCTTAATTGGAGCCTTTTTTTGGCGTGGCCTTTAACCCCTTATTAAAGCCTACTATTAAGTTATAATAACTTAAATATCCTATAAACTATCTAAGAGTGGGAGTCTTTTCAAATCAGCTTAGACTATTATTTCTTTCTTCTGTAGAACACAAAAGAAGATATTTTGAAGCAAAATGGGGTCCAAACGACATTGAAAGTCATATGGGCTTGGAAAGACATGAGGGTGAGCAATTGGGAACTATCCCGTTAAGCAAAAATGAACCTGAAATATCACAAGGCAAAGAAAGACAGACTCTAATGAGGGAAATTATGATCAATATTTCTCTGGTCTCGCATCAATTTTGAAAGGTCAGAGATCAAGTAGGCTTGAGCTCTCTTGTTAAGATGTCATTAACACTTTAAGTGGAGCATCATTGTCTTGTGTCTCTCTATTTCTTTAAGGTTAATTTAGTGAGGGCATGTCCTGTCACTGAGCTCAACATTAATATATTCTTTTCTTAACACCACAAATCTCTTGAGGGAACATACCGGCCCCCCAGCACACATTTTAATTATATTAGAAAAGCTGTGATTGAGGCTTTTTTTTTTTTTTATCGAGACCCACGTCGAGACTCAATGTCAACATTCATTAAGTAGGCTTGCATTTCAATGAGCAAATATTTAACCTGGGCTACGTTTTCATTATTAACTGATTCTGCCAGATCTTATTAGACACACCTTCTTATTATTTCTCTTTTCTTTTTCCTTTCTCCTCTTCTTTAAATTTTAATGTTTTCAGGAGACTGCAGAATCTACCTCTCCAAGTTCTATAGTTACACAGCCTGGATCTGTGGTCTAGTCCTGCCATTAACTGCAGCAGAAACAGAGGCAGCCTAAGGCATCGCAGATGCGTTATAAGCGGCTCCAGAAAGGCAGAGCACTGTCAGAGCCCACCCAGCCCACAGGTGCACATCCACAGACATTCAGCTGCCAGAGAGTGCTGTCATTATGAGAGAAAAAAAGAAAGCAAGAGAAACAGACAAAGAGACAGATGGAGAGAAGCAGAATGAAGAAAGAGGAGATGCATCGAAAAGAGAGAGAGAGAGAAAGAGGTCTATGTTCAGAATGAAATAGCATACAGATTTATACTACACATTTAACTGTAAGCAATATGGAATGATAATAATCATGAATATTGAATACTGAATCATGAAAAAATTAATATTTAAAAAAACTTGTATTTTTAAAATGTACATTTATATATTATATATATGCATATGGGAGCATATTGACATTATTGATATATTAATTATTATTAATATATTATATTATTATTAATAATATATTATTGATAATAAAAATAATAAACATGGTTACTTTCCATTTTGCAGAGCGCACTGCATTGTGGGGAAACAGTATTAAGAGCAATGTGTTATGTAGTATAATGCACATTTTGACAATTATATTTTATACAAAAAATTGCATACTGTGCTCCGTATACATAGGCTACTATGTTCTGCAGAAATGGTGCGAGTAGTATGTTATTTCCAGCATAGCCAAGAGAGGTTTTTTAGTATTCTACAAACAGACTTTGCTCACTCCAGTTCTAAATTAAACATAGGATATTGTGTTTTCTTACAGACTAGACAAATGAAATACAAATCGTTACCAGATATGTCAGTCTGATGCAATTTTATGTAAAGTGTGTATGGATGTGTGTGTACTCAGCAGACGTGGAGACCTTTATGTGTCACCTGTGACGACAAAGAGTTCGAAGCTCACAGTTTGAAGAAAAAAAAAATTGGTTTTAATCCCCATGACTTGACGGAGACCGCAAGAGTAAGGCAACTCTCACATAAACAAGAACACCACTGGATACAAAACACGCTATCATAAATCACAAAGTCTCAGGGTGCTTTTTCAGCTAATCCTAGCCTATTCTCACATTTGTATTCCCCTGCAGTCACGCAAACTGAATTTATTCGATTGCTTCTCGCCATACATGGAGTTGTTACAGATTGAAAAATGAGAGACTTGGGTGTCTTTGTTGTAACCATGTCAACATGTCCATGTCCACACTGTTAACATGTAGACGCTCTTCTTGTGCATGTTATATTATAATACAGACAACCATGTTTTCTCTTCACACTAATTCTGTGTTTCTTCATTTCCTACTCACAAAATGGTATTTGCTGATTTTACTCTGTACACACAGTTAGAGGTTTGTAATCTCTTATTATGACTGCTACGTCAACTCAAATACTTGAATACAAAATAATTTAATCCAAAATCACGTTTTCATGGTCAGTTTACATTTATAGGCCACAACATGATAAATATTAGTATTCACCTTTTCAAAAACCGATGAGCTGGTTAACTAGACATTTCAAGTAATCATAGGCATAATCCTAATGTGAAGGCTGTTCCAAGCACATGTTTTGAATTCTATGTCACCACCATATGTATCCTTTGAGGGTAAAGCAATCCCAGAATGCACTGCAACAAAGTGAAAAAAGTGATTTTTCAAATATATCTGTTGAAGTCAACAAAGCAAAGTAAATTAGCTGAATATAATAAAAAATTGTCTATTTTGCTTATTATTTATGTGTACTATGTATTTTGTGTGTGTGTGTGTGTGTGTGTGTGTGTTGTTGTTATTAGCTTAGCAATGCTCATATTAGACACTAAAGCTGTTCTGTTTATAGTCCTGACAAGAAGACAATTACGATTTTCGAGTCTGGATCCTCTGGGTTTTCATATTAGCTTTTGATTTATTGCGGCTAATGTTAGCATGCTACAGTTACACCTCAAATATGAATTTTGAAGCTGTATTTTGTTAAAAATGTTAAGTTGCTATAAAAGATCTACAAGTACCACAAGGATATAAGTTTACATGCTAGGCAAATCAGACAACCTTTGTAGTCAGTTATAGCAGTAACCTACGATGCAGCAACTTCTTACCATTTTAGAAAATAATAATAAAAAGAATATATCCTCTTCAAAATTCATGCTAATGCATACTAACATTATAGCCGCTAATCAAAAACAACTATTCTGAAAGCCCAGAGGATACAAACTTGAAAATGTTGTGTTCCTGGTTTGAGGACTACAAACAGAACAGCTGTAGTGTCTTATGTTAGCATGTTGCTAAGCTAACAAGTCATTACATGCCTCTTTAACACAATTCAAATTCAAATTGTTTTGTCATAATATTAGCTCCATACATTATTGGCTGTTTCTATGGGCTGCTATATGTAAGCCGTCCGCCATATTGGAATGGTCAAAGTCAGACTGTGTACATTTGAGAGCAAGTTGGCTGTGCTAAAGTTATGTATGAATATATATCTGCAATAGACTTAAGATGATTTTGCAAAACTAACACAATACAACAACATTAAGACGTTAGCTTACACAACATTAAAAAGATACCATAGTTCATCTGTAATATTAAATACATACAAAAACAAAAACCAACACATTCTCACCTGTGAAAAGTTATCCCATTTCTTTAAAATTTTTACTGTGAGTGATATGTTGACCATTCCAAGATGGCAGACACGTCGACGTGCCTGGAGCGGTCAAATGTGGCACCTACGTATACTTATCTATGGTTATAAGTAATTAGGATGCTATCTTACAAGATTGCTGACTATATTAGGTTTTGGAACAAAGATCTTGACTCTAGCTGCTGGTTTCATTTGGCAGCATTAATTAAACACTGTGCTGTAATCAAATGAATGGTTGAATCATTGGCTGCAGTACAGCATGACACTGTTGGCTGGTCTCCATAACGATCTGCCCTTGAAACATCTTCAAAGAGGATAAATAATAGCCCAAAGAACGTTAATCACATTCAACAAAAGAAGGTTAGAAGCAGATGCTTGGATTACTAAAGACTGGCCATGAGGGAAAATAATGTGATATTCTCCAAGAATAAAACCAGGTTTTCTTTTGACGTTTGAAAACATTGCTGCTTTTCTGTTTATGTCATTACATCATTCATTAAGATGTTTCATATGCTTGATGTCTTTCAAACATAGCCTACAGTACACACCCACACATATTATTTTATCCCATTCATACATACACCAAATCCTGAATCAATCTTTGCTTGAGTTGCTTGTTCTCTAAATTCAGCTATTTGTTGATTCCAAGCCAGGAATGAATAACTAGCTGAATTTGGAGAACAAGCTCTAATGAAACATCTGTGAGAAGCTTAAACCAGGAGCTGTTTTAAGGTGGCAAAACCCTCACTGCCATTCAAAGAAGCCCCTCCAGATGGTGGCCCACTGTTTGAGCAGAGCATGATGGGAATAGCAAAGACCTCTGCTCTGTTTGTTTTCAGTTAGTATGGATCTCACGAGCATCTCCTGGAAGAGGTAGAAGGGAAGGGAGAGAGACAAGCGTCTGACAGTATGTTTACCTGTGTGTTTATTCACAATCGCTCTGGGGAGTCTAGGTTTAGGAACCGTTTTCTGGTGACAGATGTTCAATGTTTTTCTTGGAACTGACCTTTTGTTCCTGATATTTCTGGATTGGTAATGCTTTAAATGAAACTTAAAGCATTTTTGTTGCATGAAATAGTAATGTTCAACTTGTTGCAAAAGCAGATAACTCCAACAGTCGTTTTTTGGCAAAAGCAGATTACTCCACATTTCATGTTTTAGAGTTTTAAAAAACAGTCGTTTAATCTTTGTAATCTCCATAGATGACAATGTAGATGCCTGACAAACGTTGTTGTTGTTATGATCATAAACTGTATGGATGTGATTACACGCAATCGGTCTTTGTCAGGTGACGTCACACTCACGAGAATCGAAGTGCATTTTGGGTATCTCCGCCATTTGTAGGGTATCAAAGCCGAGGTGTTCTGTAGTTGGAGAATTGTCTTTTTTATTTGATTTAAAATGGTACGTTCTTGTTGTGTTAAAGTCTGCAATAGTGAATTACATGATAGAAAAGGTCAAAAACTCACCACGAAGAAAGATATTTTAGGTCTCACACTTGAAAAAAAGACTAAACAACAAGAGGCGTCGCCGCGTCAGATGGCCTGGGTTGCAGCGGTGATATGCAAAATCATCATATTTGCCAACATATCTCCGGTTATGTTCGTTTACCCTCGACATTTTCATAAAGGTAAGAGATTTTTTTAGATGTGCTTATTTTCTGTTTTCTGAAGTAGCCAACATTATATTCACATGTTATTTAGGGTCAATGCTATTAAACAGACAACCAGGGAGCAGGTGAGCAGAAACGGGTCATGTACCATGAAATGTCTTGCAATCGTTTTATGCATAGGTGTAAAGAGTTATTTTATTTTATTTCACTAACGTTACTGAAATTAAATATTGTTTTGGGGGGTTTGTACTTAACTTAAGTGTAATTTAAACTGAATACTTCACTAAAATACATTTCTAATGTTTCTCATTTTTACTTCTTACAATTTTAAAAAGTACTGACTACATTTTTGTACATTTTCATTTCATATAGTTAGGCTAGGTGCATCGGTAGCTGCTTCATATGTATCTTTAATGTATAGTATCGTTGGCTATGCATCGAGATGCGTATCGTATTGGCTTGAGTCATGAGATGCACATCCCTAATATATATATATATATATATACACACACACACACAGAGAGAGAGAGAGAGAGATTTATTTGAAATAGAAATGTAACATCATAAATATTAAATAAAAATATGAATAAATAAGACTTTAGTGACTTTTGTTCAATTTACTTGTTAAAAAAAGTATACATTTCTTCTTCAAAAGAAAAAGACACTTGTTTCAAAGAATATAACATCATTGATTGACTGATTGATTATTTCATAAACCCCACTAAATTTTCTTGGATTCATGACAGGGGGAAAAAAATAAGTAAAACAAGTCATAATATCTTAAGAAATTCTGATATTTCTGATATTTTTTCCAAGGACAAAACTAATATTTTGCAATTAAATTCATTTGGCTTTTGTGCAAAAAAAACAAAACAAAAAAAACTTTTATAAGGTTTCTTTTATACATATTTTATTCATTTTTCATATATATTTTAATCATTTTAAAGGTGGGATGTAAGCAAGATTAAAGTTAAAAACTCGAATTTCACAGTTTGCTTCATGTAATTTTTGTAAACAATTTATCTATTCATAATTTATAATTTTTAAACAATCTGTTCTTTTATACTTTAAAACAAGCATTTTCAAAAAAGTGTAGTATTTATTTAGATTACACACACACACACACACACACACACAAACAAATTTCACATTAATTTTGTAGTAGACGAAGATGAAAACAAAAGGCTAAAAATATTAACATATTTATTGGACACAATGTTTAAAATGCATACAATTCAACAAGAACTTTATGAAATAATAACCAAACTGGTACACAAATGAGCACAATGTTGAAAATCCAAAACAAAAGATACACAGAAAATTAGAGGTAACATCTTCAGGTACTGACTGAGGACCTGGTTTGCTAAAGTCAATGACTCAGTGACCTTTCATGGAGTTATCTGATCATGTATCCATTACTAACCTCGTGCAAGCCAGAGAAGCTTTTTACACTCAAGGCTGAAGTACTCCAGTTTAGAAGTGGGTGGCAAAGTGCATCACATGTGTACACTTCAACGCAAGTACACCAGATATGATTTAATTATGTAATGCACTGTTCGGTTACCCATACAACAAAAACAACAGTCCTGATTGGTACAGAGTGAGTTACAGAGGCCGACTTCAAAACCATCCAACAATTTTGTAATACTGAATCTTTCAGCCACAAGAGAGTGGCCTCCTATACAGTTTAATTCTTGACTTCCAGACACATCATTAATATTTTTCAAACAGCGCTACGCATCTCAACCGCCGAGTGACATATTTATTCTCCCGTCTCACTGCTAATCCTGGATGATATTCAAACCTGGCAATCAAAGTTTAAGTTGCGTGTCCACTATCTTGGCTAAAAATGTCTAACCCAGGTCCTGATGCAATGTGCAGGTAACCAAGTAACAGGTAGTGTGGACTGTGTAAACTTCCAGACCAAAGTATGCATGATATTATTGAGTATAATAACAGTACGTCACAAAATGACACAAACACTGGCATTTATTATTTCGAAAAATCAAAAGGAATGTCAAAAATGCTTCAAGACCATGTTTACTGCATTGAACTGTGAGAGTTTGTGTGCATGTTTGTGTCAATAGAGAACTATAAGCTAAAAATCTGATAGATGAGAACTTTGAAATCACTCCTAGAATTCAAAAGTTTATTGTTTTGGGTTGGAAGATGCTTTTTGCAACGCCTCATTAAATTATTCGCTGTTATTGTTGCCGCATGGGAAATTACAAATCGGAATAGGCACATATGTTTCAGTAATTTGACAATTAGGAATAGCTCCTAATTAAGAATTACTAAAAGGAGAGAGCAGATGTGCCCATTATTACAATTATAACCTTGACTTTCATCAATAAATATTCGGAAGAAATAAACATTCTTCATTATCGTTTCAATTAAATGAGCCAAAGGAACATTTTCCCACAAGAGGTCACAGAATGAGAGGATAACACTGTTTTTGTTTCTTCTGCATCACTTAGAAAATGTCTGCCAAAATTAACATTATAAATAATGTGAAAAAAAAAAAAATCATGCTTGATCTTTTATTGAATTTTATTTAGCATTTTGCTTAGAGTGCCCAAGTTGTTCTTATTAAATCAATACAGTTTCACCTAAAACGGTTTGCATCTGCACTGCAAAAAACACTGTCTTGTTTTCCAATAAAATGTTTTTCGAAGCATCCTTAAAACAAGATAAATTCATAAAGATAAGACAATATATTGTTCAAAAGTTCGGGGTATATCATATTTTTTATGTTTTGGGAAAAAGTCTCATTTATTGGCTCAAAAATACAGTAAAAACAGCAATATTGTGAAATATTATTAGAATTTATTATAACCATTTCTTTTTGATTATGTTTTAAAATGTCATTTATTCCTGTGATGGCAAAGCTGAATTTTCAGCAGCCATTACTCCAGTCTTCAGTGTCACAAAATACAAATTAAATGTCTTTATGGTCACTTTTGACAAACGTCTTTGTTTGGGCTTCCGAAAGCGGATGATTTCAGGAACAAGTGGTTGCAATTTATTTTTTAATTCTGTTCCTGAGCATTATAACCCCAATTTGCTATTGTGTGCTGCGCATATTACTGAGAACAGCTTCCACAACATGGAGTGCAGTCCCTGCCGGATTCACCCAAAAGCTTTTGTTGAAAGATGGAGCAAGGGGCGTGGCAGTACTGAAACACTGTCTAAGCTGTTCGCCAATCACAAAGCACTGGGACAGCTAACCAATCACAACACATTTTGTTTTTCAGAAGGCGGCCCTTCATCAAAGCCGGAACTAATCGAGCCGTTTGTGCCAGGATGGG
>NW_015664178.1:350693-364849 GCF_001515625.1 Sinocyclocheilus rhinocerous | reverse complement strand
AGGGGCGAGGTTGTGGTTAGAACGCTTGGTTGAGTGCATCAGACGAGACGATGAAGAAGTTCATCAAAGCCGGAACTAATCGAGCCGTTTGTGCCAGGATGGGGAGAAAGGTATTTTAATAATGTAAATTATGTGAAAAATAATGCGTTTTTCGAACCACCAAGCATGAGAGCATGTTCTTGTACACCCCCAAAACAAAATCAAGACTTTGTAAAAGAGCATAATAGGACCCCTTTAATACATCCTTGATGAAAGAAGTATTCATTTCTTTCAAAAAAAAGATCTAGCTGATCTCAAACTTTTGAACAGTGGTGTAAATAGTGAAAGATATTATGTTTCAGAGAGTATCTCATATTTTTTTTGTACTAAATTGACAAACTGTTTTCTTTTTAAGCATAAAACCCGCAAATTTTTCTTAGATTCAGAACAGAAAAATAAGTAATTTTAAGGAAAACAAGCATTAAAATCCTAAGCAATTCTGATGTTTAGATATATTCTACTGGAAAACAAGACAAAAATGTAGTGTATAAATGGAGGACTTGTAATGACAAAACTTAAATAAGAACAATGAAACTGAAAGGCATCGAACAGGAAGTGTATCCTTAGACGACAGAACTGAGTTGGTAGTTCTGTCTGATCTGCTGCCATATTGAAATCGTGTATCAGTGACAAACAACAATCCTGAGAATGCTTAGCTTTCCCCAACACTTTAAAGCTAAATTATCCATTACATTCTACAGCCTCACAATCCTCGTCTGTCCAAAGCTAGAGTTGAAGGTTAAAATAAGAGTTACCACCTTGCCTTAATTTACAACTGACAAAAACCTTCAAAACACTAAGTCATTACTGTACAAATACAATAACCAACACTGTACAATGTCTCAATTTCTACTGCAATACAATCGTTTTTTCTTCAATCACACGTTTCCAAGCGCGGAACAAAGCACTGCCAAGAAACTTGGGGCGAGAAACCAGAAAATGGAGGATGAAGCTATTTTTAAAGCACCAGCATCTGTTGTGGACACCTTTTTACACAGGATTGTGAACATGGTGCATGAAATGACATGGAAAGTGTATGCTAAAATGTTTAAGTTCCTCCATTCTGTTATCAGATCATATGGAAATGTAATCTGAAGGTAGCAAGCACTCGGTAAGCACCAGAGATCTACGCTAAATGAGGTCCAACCCAAATATAGGTTCAACAGTCCACTGAGTGCAGCTCCATCAACACCAGGATGATTTAGGAATAAAGTCTCCCTCATAAAAAGCTCAACACATATTCTTCCTCCTTCCAAAAAAGACGTTCATGTTTGTGATGAAGCGCATGTAATGAGGCGAAATTACTTTAAATAGGCAATGAAATTAGAAGGAAAGCCACATCAAATGAAGCGGCTCCACATCAACGTGTTGAAAAAGACGACTGAAAGTTGCTGCCAGTGTGAAGGAAGGACGACATCTGCCCCCTGTCAGGTCTCTGTTTGTGAAGCAACAATTACTTTTCATTCCTTAAATGTCTCTCGTTTCTGTTGCTGCACATTGGATGTCAGAACTTGTCAAAAGTGACAAGCGTGGGCACTCTAAACTCGAAGATCTCTACGGTGGAATTAACATATTCCAAAGACGCTGCCGAGGGCTTGACGGGAGCAGGCCGGAGTGGCATTCGGGGTCAAGGAGCGGCCCTTCTATGTAGCGTTTAAATGTGTGCGTATGTGCGAAAGAGAGATCAGTGCTTCATTGCTTTTTAAAGGCGAGTCTGAATGTTTCTAAACTATTTCCACATACACAAGTTTGCAAGGACATCTCGCTGAAGCTTTCCTCATCCTCGCAGTTCACATTAAGTGTCTTATTGAAGAAAATCTTACTAGTATCGTGCTCAGAACAGTTAAAAGATTCACAAGACACAATCGGTGTTTCTTCTCAAGGTCTTCTGTACAAAGAGGAGTGAAGCGTGATGTTCACAGTGCTGTGATGTCAAATGGTGTTGATTCTTGTCCTTACTTCACTTGGATCGATAAGATATCCACTTTTAAAGTCCACAATCTCGGACATCCGCAGCGATCTACTGCCTTTCTGGATGCGGATCAAAAAGGGGAAGGTACCGGCCCATTCTCCTGTAGGGCTGATGAACTTCAGTGCTGGTAGAGAGATAAAACAGAGTCATTTTGCAGCAAGACGCTTCCATGTGGCAAGAATGCTCCCAATCTCCTCCTCGGTGGAAGCAGAACTGGTTGGAAGTTGAGGTGAGGCGCTATACCTGAACCTGTGTCCCATGGTGTGCCTGAAGACACTGGATACTAGACAAGATCTTTTTCTGATGGCCTGTCATTGCTACGCCCATCTTATCCAGTTCACTGTGAGAGAAAGGAAAGTGACAGAAGAAAATGCTTTAGCAAATGGTGGTTATGTTTACAGTAGCATACCACTCGTACTATTTTTACAGTATTCAGTGTGTTAACTATGTACAGTGTGCAGATGTTTAGAGCACACATATGGTATCGAACAATGCAATGCATTCCATTATTGTTTGACACCATATTTGATTAAACTGACAAAAATTACAGTACTTTTACACAAAACTTACAAGCAATAACTTCCAAGTATTGCATACTGTTTTACATACTTTTTACAAAGTAGTAGGCAGTGCATTATATGCAGTAAATAGCATTCAATTTTGCAACATAGCTGGTATATTTGGAATGCTATACTACTCATACTATTTTTACAGTATGTTTTATGTTAATTGTATACAGTTAGCAGGTTTTCTGTATGCATGGAAGCACAGCACACATTGAATCCCATAATGCAATGCACTCAACTTCCATTTACAGTGATGAATCATAACTAAAGATATTTTTTACTTTTTTTGACAATATTTGAATAAAGTGCCAAAAGTTACAACATTTCGACACAAAACTGAATTGAAATGGATAATAATTTAAGTTGAACTCATAATGAGGTCATGTGACATTTAAGCATACTACTGTTGCATACTAATGCCTGTGGAATATTGTACTCCCATAATGCAATGAGAAATGCAAATGAAACATCTTTGTGGACTCATTTTGATTTGCAAAATAATTCTTACAAATATTTGGATGAAAACCCAAAACAATCATGTTTATTTTCGATAATATAACTGGATGACGTTTGCTGAATTAAACATGCCAAGTAATGAGGTCACGTCATAACAATATTGTTTACACCGTTTAACACTGTATATTTTATATGGTTTTGAATACTTTTTTAAAAATAGTAGGCAGTGTACAATGCATTCAAGTATTCGGTTTCCAACATGATATGGTATGTTTGGAATGCCATACTGCTTTTTGGAGCTTTATACAGTGCAGTTTGTAAACTCTCAGTTTGATTCTTAGTATGCAGTAAGATAATATACCATTGAGAAGTGTCTTTTGAATTAGTGTAGCTTTTATTTACCTGGTGCTGACGTACAGAACTGAGTCCAGGGTGACGTAGCCGGCGCTGGAAAAGTGTTCCTTGTACCGACCCATTTTAATCAAGTCCAGCCAGTCTTCCACCGTGCTGACTCCCGCCTCAGGAGTCACTGGGTCCTCCCTATGATTGGAAGAGGAAGTGCAGTCAGAATAACGGTCTTTTATAACCATGTCATTTCACATCTACAGTAGTATTGCATATGCCAGAATTGTCATGAAGAAAGCATTCTGCACTGGTCTGTGAGGATGTCAGATTTATGTATCCGTTTGATGTTGTGTTTTTGGTAAATTTCCATTTAGATTTATGCAGTTTTCTCATACTTTCAATGTAAGTGTTTCAATGATGCGAGCACTTACAAACACAGTTTTGTAATGGGAAAGAAACCAGCTTTTTTTCATGCATTCGAGTGTGTGTGTTTGTGTCAGCTTATCAAAAGCTTATCCTTGCCTGGACACGTTAGGCTTTCCAAATCCAGAAGGGAGGCGGATTGCCCCAAATCATGTCTCTGTCACTCTCTCTCTCTCTGTTGCATAGCCTCCATTATAACACACAATCCTGAGGAATTTAGATTTAAACCTATTTTATTTAATAGCAAGGGCACTAGGCGGAGTTTTCCCAGTGGTTTGTGAGAAAATTTAGTTTGCGCATTCTGCTTTAACTGTGGCAAGCACTGGCTAAACAATCCAGCGCCCATCTGCCTCCTATTTGGCAACCCTCAAAATGCGGCAGAGGGATAGACAGGCAATCAGATATCAGCCAAGACCACCGCAAACCCCCCTCCTGACTGAGAGAAACATGCACTGGAAGGAAGAGGTTCGTACTGATGTACATCTGGCTTCAATCTAGATTAGCCGGATATCGGTTTCGTTTATTTTGAATTTATTGGATTACTGCAAAAAACACCTCAGACTTTAATCACACACCTGAGAAACATCATAACACACTTCATGAGCTATATATTGCAAACCGCCACACACATCCCAGCGGATCACCTCTATTGAATTCAGATCTAATCTGCGGAGGGCATTTGGCTCACCAGTCTGCAGTGTTGGCCAGCTGCTTCATGCTGCTTGGGTTCCGGATCAGCCTGTCCAGGGTACTGACAATCTGCCCGAATTTTGGCCGATCGCTGCGGTTCTTTTCCCAGCA
Organism: Sinocyclocheilus rhinocerous; assembly: GCF_001515625.1. Lineage (NCBI taxonomy): Eukaryota > Metazoa > Chordata > Actinopteri > Cypriniformes > Cyprinidae > Sinocyclocheilus > Sinocyclocheilus rhinocerous. The sequence continues at coordinate 360,247 of NW_015664178.1, read as the reverse complement.
GTCTAGCATGAGCTGGTGAAGCACCACCGGACAGTCCATTGGAGCCGGTAGCCTGTAGCCTTCATCTATAGCTTTTATCACCTGGAGGGAAGAAGATTCCGCATTAAAAATCATACATTAGCAGCGTCTACGCTTCATGAATACTGAGCAGATTTATTTTCTCGCTGAAGCATTTAGCTTTTGTGTGGGGTTAGATTAATTCATTTTTTTATCCATCTGTGACTGAAGTGAGAATGAGATTTCGGGTCAGACCGTCTTTGTTAGCGCAAGAGGGGAGCTGTTTAATTTAGTCCCTTTTATGAAATGATACCGCCGTAAGAAAAGGAATAAACTAGCTTGATGCAAACATTCATATTATCTTAACTCTTGCCTGGAAGACTGTAACCGTCGAAACGCTCATGAAGACAGATGGATTTTGTGGTTTACGCCTTGAATGGAACTTTCGAATTCCGCTCTCGACACAATAAAAGTTCATCCGCTAACAATCATGCAAACGTTTTTGCATTCAACTTTAAAATGTTGAGTATACAGGCTCGAATCATTCCCAAATGTCTTAATCTCTTTCCCGAGCAGCCTCTTTCCAAATCCCAAGCAAAGATCTCTTCCCAAGGTGATAATAAATAAATGAAAATGGTTTCTGGTGTGGAAAATCTGCCAAGAACCCACTGACACGGATTCAAATTCCCTCTTTTAAAAAGGCCTGTGAATTGAAATCTGAAAATGTTCACCCTCCAGATGCATTTAATCTTTTTACCTTTGTAAGCCTGGGAGTTTTTTTTTTTTTAATTCCAGTCCCAGTGAAGTGTTCTGGCAGAGGTCTTTTATTACAAATCGATGAGGATTCACAAGTTTAAAAAATAAAGTGGCCAGTGGCAATGGTTAACAGAGTTGTTACTGTTAACTAAAACTAAAACTATTAATTGAAAATAAAGCCTAAATAAAATAAAATATAAATATTAGACGAAAACATCTTAGAAATACTGCTTTGGCAACTAACTGAAATTAAATCGGCTGAAGTACTAAAATTAATAAAACTGAAATAAAAATAAAGCTAAATAGAATTACTATAAAAAACTAATAAACACAAGGACTAAAACTTAAACTGAAATGAAAACTGAAAATATTAAAATAAAAGCTAATTCAAAATATTAATAAATACTATAATAGCACATATATAATAAAATAACACTAATGGTTATACCATTCTTAATTCTTAAAACTTCAATTTTCTGTTTACTGTGAGATCTTTGTGCAGTGAAACTATGGTAACATTATATTCAGAATTTACTCACGTCCTGATTGGACATTTCCCAGTACGGTCGTTCCCCATAGGATATCACCTCCCATATGACAATGCCGTAACTCCACACATCACTGGCTGATGTGAACTTCCTGTAGGTGATGGCCTCAGGGGCTGTCCATCGAATGGGAATCTTACCCCCCTAAAAAACAGCAAAAAAAAAATCAGTGATTAGCAATGTTGTGAAGCAGCATCACTACAAAGCTATTAGCAAGCTATTAGGTGATCACCATCAACATGCTAGCACTGCTATTTTTAAAATCATGCAGCTTTACAGTAGTGAAGCTATTTTATTATCTTAAGTTGTGGAATAGCTTAATAGCAAGCTATTTTTGAAATGTACAGTAGGTTGTAGCTACTTTTGCTAAAGGGGAGCATTTAGCTCAGCTTGGCTAACTGGGAGCTTAGCTAGCTACATTTTTTGAGTACCTTGCCCAAAACTAGTGATTAGCGGTAAGCAGTTTTTATCAACATGAATCACATGAATGTTTGGACAATTAAGGAGGAGACAAACCACTTGTTGAAACATAACTGGGTGTAATTGCAAAACTCAACAAGGCGGCTGTGGTAAAGGAAGTCCTTCCTTTCAATTAAAAAAGCCATTTCTTGGTATTTTTGCTCCAGAATGCTGGTCCAACCTTTATTTTTCATTTCTTTCAGCAAAACCATGTACAAATGCATTCACAGGCAGGGAAAGGCACACACCCACATTGAGTAGATGTTTAGCCATCCATCAGTCTGGATAGCTGTTATGACAGTCCTGTGTGACCTCATTTCCAGACTACAGGTCAGCAAGAATATATCTTGCTGTGTCTGATTTTTTTTCCCTACACAATCAAATCATATTTCTTTTAAACAAAAAGCTGAACCAGCTTAACAGATCACAACAAAACTGTTGCATAGTAAATCTAGTTAAAATGAGACTGGAGACCAAACATCCAGAGTAGAAGCATGACCTCTCACCCGTGTAGTATACTCCGCCTCGGGATCGTCCTCTAACACGCGCGACAGCCCGAAGTCAGACACTTTACACACCAGGTTTCCGTTCACCAGAATGTTCCGTGCCGCCAAATCCCGGTGCACATAGTTCATCTCTGAGAGGTACTGCATCCCCGTGGCTATCCCACGCATCATTCCCACCAGCTGGATCACCGTGAACTGCCCATCGTGTTTCTGCACAAAATGAAGAGTTCTCATGTCAAATTCTCATCCCTGTGGCCTTGTTCAACCTCTGTGGATCCTGGCACAGTCGGTCATGTTCGAATGTGTCTCGTGAGTAATTCATAATTCATTGGCTCCCTAATTAATAGCGTTGCTCACATGTTACAGGGCATGAGCTATTAACTGCAATCACTGTATAATCATTCAGGCTTTTATGCAACCAATGGCAAGTAACCAACCAACTAACCAAATTATGATGTTATATACCCTGTGGCAAGAAAACGTAATGTTTTGATTGTTAACTATGTTTGCATGGTAATATTGGGGTAATAATGGGATGCTGGTTTGTTAGAGCAGGGGTTTCCAATTAATACATATCTGATATATTATGTATGTTAATATGTATGTTTATTATGTGTATGTGTGTATATATAATTAGATTAGATTAATACTTTAAGATATGTATAAAATTCGACATTATTATGGCTTCATTTTGCTTCTAAAAGATGGGTCAGAAATCATGGGACTATTTATGATTTTTTTATTCAAAATATAATTAAATGGCCGTTTTTATTAGTTTTTAAATATTTTTTTGTAGTTTTTAATAAAGGAAAGGGGCAATAATGTCTGTAAAATCACTTTGTATAATCAATTTACTGTGAAAAGTGCTATAAATAATAAATTTAAATTTAAAATATTCTCTTCAAATTATAATAGGTAGAAGACACTGTCAATATAATAGAAAGTAAATATTTTCAGGATAATATTTCAATATTTTGCTTTGACTTTAGTATAATAATGTAAAAAAAATTGAAATAACAAATCTTTATAATACCACTCTTACTATTTTTCTCACACAGTACAAATGATTTGCATATCCGCTATACAGTAATTTGGCATCAATAAGCCTGAAAAACCTTGTGGCTAGTGTCTCCATAAAGCTTCTAAACTAGCTTGACCAGCAAGTCAACCAGCGTTATCAGAAAGACCATGCTGGTAGACTATCTCCACCAGATAAGATTTGCTCGTGAACATAATGATCCAAACCAGCATAAACCATGGTGGGCTGAGCTGGGAAACAAAACACAAGCTGAGGGACACAAAGACAAACCAGGCATAGAGAGGTGTGAACATGTGAGTTGTGGAGCCCAATCTGGAAGAGCCGGATGACTGCTTTGTGTTCCTGTGATATTTCACAGCATTTCCTTTGGTGCAAATTGGCCTCCATCATTCGTCGCAAAATAGAGCACGCTCACCTTCAAAAAAGTGTCCAGAGATCCATTTTCCATGTACTCTGTCACAATCATCACAGGCTTACCTAAGGGATGGAGAAAGAGGAGACAAAATGGGAAGTGTGAAATATTGCGGGAAAATATATATATATATATATATAGAGAGAGAGAGAGAGAGAGAGAGAAAGCAGACGCAAGAGAAAGACGTTTAATTTTTTTCACAGGCGAATAAGAAAAGACACAGCAGAGAGGCAGGAAGAGGCTGGCGCTTTTGTGTCCTATATTTAATTCATTTCCAAGTTGACAGAGAAAAACACGCAGATAAAGAGAGCGGACACCTCCCCCACTCCCCGCGACTTCACAGAACCTTGTTGCTGTTTTCGTTCGCCTCTACCTGCTGCCTGTTACTCATAGAGACAGCCCCTAATCAAAGCTCTCAATAACAGTCAGGCAGATAATTAGAGTGAGCTGTCCACTGAGAATATCTTTGTCCAGAAATACCTAAAATGGTAATGAGTTCCTTTAGGAGGGAGGATGATGAAGGGGGGAGACAAGTGAGGGGGGTTGAAGATGAAGGGTTGTAAAGATCTGCTAATGGGAAAAGTGTTCAACTCTTTGCTATGTTGCAGACACAGCTGCAAGAGGCTCATATGGGGAGCTCGCACCTGCGTTACTGAAAGTAATTAAAAATTCTCCCTTGATTCCACCCAAATAACACGCTGTCAATCAGAGAGACCCCCTTCTCACCTCGCATGTGACAGGGAAGAGCACATGCTAATCCATCCCGATTATCAGAGATGCTTGATGGATGTAATGTACAGCAGAAATGTTCACCTCGTGGCACCAGACGCAGATGCCGTTTAGCCCTAGAGATGTTAACCATTTCTATGAGCAGCCCTTTATTTTGTAGCCTGTAGCCTAGCCTTACAGGCTATAGGTTTGAATGCTGCAAGGTGATCCTTGAGGTATCACTATTGTGACATTGAGGAAACAACGTAAACGCAGTTTACTCCATGGGGACTGTTTATGTAAATTATTAGTGTAATTTTTAAAATAATAAAATAAAATAAACTGGTCCAGTTAATATGCATTTTCTAGAGAAAACAAAATCAACCAACCAAACAAACAAATAATATGAACATTTGTTTCTATTTTATGATTTGATTAGGGATGTCAAAAAGTGATATTTTTTTCTTATTTATTTAATACATTATGGCCCGGTTTCACAGACGGGGCTTAGACTAAGCCAGGATTAGATCATAGTTCAATTAAGACATTTAAGCAATTTTCATAAACGTTCTTAGAAAAAAACATTACTGGTGTGCATCTTGAGACAAAACAAAGGCACTGATATATTTTAAGATCAGTCAGTGCAAGTTTCTTTCAGTTAAAACAGCTCAGACTTACATTTTAGTCTAGGACTAGGCTTAAACCTGGTCTCTGAAACCGGGGGAAAGTGTAATATATTATTATTATTATTATATTGTTCCTGTAAATTAATAGGTTATTGTTTTTATATTTTTATTTATTTTCATTCATTTTATTTTTAGATTAAAATAATATAAATTAAACTGAATGAAAAAGAAATTAACAGAAGATAGGCTGGTCCAATTAATATGCATGCATTTTCTAGGGATAACTAAATAACTAACTAAATAACTTTTTTTTTTTCATTTGATTAATTGATTAGTGATGTTTTTTCATATTTATTTTATTATGCTACATATATTATTATTATTATTATATATTATATTATTATTATAAAATACCACAGCCATATCACCCTGCAGCCCAAGACTGGTTGCTCACTGAAGTTTGGTGAAAATTGTGGTGTAAGAAAATACTGACACATACATAATTGCTGATTTACATTTACATTTACTGATTTTCTGACCAACATTCCTTTCACCCACACAAACACAACAAAAAATGGCGGCTACCCCTCCTTCCCCATCCACTTTCATAGAAATGGAGTAACCTCCAGACATCTCAACTCCAGTATGGCCACCAGTAGTGCGACCTAAGCACCGTCTTTCGGATGAGACGTTAAACCGAGGTCCTGACTCTCTGTGGTCATTAAAAATCCTATGGCACTTCTCGTAAAGTGTAGGGGTGTAATCCCGGTGTCCTGGCCAAAACTGCCCCCCTGGCCTTTGTCAATCATGGCCTCCTAATAATCCCCATCCACTTGATTGGCTCTATGACTCTCTCTCCTATCCACTTGTAGCTGGTTTGTGGTGAGCGCACTGGCGCCGTTGTCCTGTGGCTGCCGTCGCATCATCCAAGTGGATGCTGCACACTGGTGGTGGTTGAGGAGAGACCCCCCATATGATTGTAAAGTGCTTTGGGTGTACAAAAATACACAATAAAGCGCTATATAAATCCATCATTCATTCAAAATATATTATTATAATATATTGTCCTTGTAAAATTAATATTTTAATTTTAGTATTTTTTTATTTTCATTCGTTTTATTTTTAAATTAAAATAATTAAATTCAGTTAAATAAAATAAATTCTAAAGTGTTTTTGAAAAATCACTTACTCTGCCTTTAAAGAAAATGAATTTAGGATGGTCCATTTAATAATTAGAATTAATTTTATAGAAATAAACAGAAAGTAATGAACATTTTTTCCCTTTGACTAATTGATTAGCGAGTTTTTTTGTTTGTTTGTTATATTTCATATAGTATAATATATTTTTTGTACTTAATTATGTTGTGCTTCAGCTGTTGAACAGTTTGCATGGAAACCATTTAAAAAGTTGCATCATTAAAGCACCATTTCTACTGCAATATGAACGCAGGCGGACATCACTGGCCTCTGCATTGTGACTTTTGCACATCTCTAGCTGCAATACAAGAAGTAAAAAGAAAATGTTAGCAGAAGATCTTGAGGACAAAGATAAGACATCTGCCCTGTCAATTTCAAAATTTAAGCCTGCATACTGGAGATTTGCGAGTGAGGCTATAAGCAAAGAGTCAATGGTTTCATTATGGTTTTGTAATCTTTACTTCAGCAAAGCACAAAGAAATAGAAACCCAATTGAATCCAATAATACCCCATTCAACCCTAACAAGCTATTTATAGCACCAAGCCCTAAGACGTTGCCATTTGTGGTTTCAGATGAATGGGGGTTGCACTGTATGTCCTAGCTGTCACTGTAAGTAAATCACAAATGTATCGGTCACATCATTTAGAATCGAAGCCTCACGACAAGCGTGGCGAAGGATATCCGAAAGGATCACGCATTAGCTTATCAGCGTGGGACAAATTACTTTGACACTGAGCTAGCTGGATGACGTGGCCTCCTTGCCTCAACCTACATTTGTTTGGCCACCAGAACTGAAATATAGAGCGCATTCAAAAATAAACCGCAACATCTCCCTGACATTGCTGTTGTATGTATCAGATCAAACGGATTTGCATTTCTGCACTCTAGCCGTTGAGCTAGAGTATGGCTGACGGTTGTTAATGAAATTACCTAGCTACTTATCCATGCGTGCACATTTAAGGGTGATTGATGCTGCAGCAATTTTAGGAGCGCTTTAGACAGTATTCACACACACTCAAACCAGTGTTGCCAGATTGGGCGGTTTTGAATTGGATTGTGTGGGTAAAAAATAGTTTGGGTGGGTGGACAAAATTTGGGCTGGTTTGGGGTCAGGTTAGTCTCAGCCTCAAATATCACGCCTACGGACCGTTGGCTGAACATCTGATGCATACGGCACACAAAATTGGAAACACTTCGGGAGTTTCGAAGTTGTCATCGGATTGGTTGAATTATACAGGATTTCCAGGAGACGTGCGTGTCGCATTCTTTAATGTTCCACCTGGAAACAAATTTGCCGTGACGCCAAACCCCCTCATGTTAGAAGCAAGCCGTCGTGTTTACAATTGTGATAATGAGCGCTTATCAGGATCAACTAAACGCTGGATGTTCAAAAGTATGTGAAATACTTAAAGTTTGCGTCATAGAATCTTTAAAATACGCCCAAGAGTTTTACACGGTCTGTTATTGTGGGGACATTTCCACGCCCCTAAACATGACACAGCACAAAACGAAACGTGATTGGTTGCTTTATCTGTCAGTCATATGGCCTCTTGGGCGGGCCTTGCCATTCAAAGCGGCCAAGGTTCCCAGACTTTCTGCCGCGAGTCTGAAGGTCTGGCTACGTGAGACTAGGGTCAGTTTGGTGGTTTTCAAACATCTAAACTGTATAGGCTAATTGATAAAAAAACAAAACCCAAGCGTGCATGTACGGCATCCAATCAGTCAACATGGTGCTAATACTTGTATTGCCCGCCACACTTTTAGCCAATCACGAAGGATCAGTAGACAGACATGATGATTCATAAGTGATGGTTTTTAGCGCGATAAGGGATCCGATTTTGAATATATAGCTGTATATTCAAGCGATCACAATGCCAGAGTTGCCTAAATATAAGTTACACGGTAAAGAGTAGGACAGTGACTCGACTCTCACAACCTGAATTACACCTGTGGAGGGAGATGATGCGAAGGCTCTTAGTTGATATCAATGTAACTGAAATCAGAGCACAGTTAAACAATTTAATCAAAATCTAAACTGAATATGGGACTATACGATCCTGTCCTGCATTAGAAAGCTGGTGGACCTGATTAGTTTTGACTGTGCAAAGTTCTGTATTATGTTCAACAATGCACTTCACGAAAGACATGCTATAGTTGTCTGAAGTTTTGTCATCTTTGTTTTGTTTTAAGGAGTTAAAATTGGTCCTTATCAACCTTGATTGACATGACAATAAAATTCTATCACATTTTGACAGTTAAAGTTTTGAGCAGTTTTTTGTTGGATTGGGCAGGTTTTGGTGAGCTTTTGGGCTGGAAATCCTCCACCCGATCTGGCAACACTGACTCAAACGTCCATTGCGTCCCACGGTGAGCCGATCTACTCTAAATGTCTTAACACTGTGGAAAGGCCGTAATTATGGTCATTATCACAGGAGCAAGGAATCCATACATGCATTTAAGGGAATCTGAAAAAGGCGATATACATTAAAAGACCTGCAAATTCAGTATGTACTATGTACATCATCTGTAATCACATGCTTTGGAGGTATTTGATGAAATGACAGCAATTTGTTATGAAATATCAGAGGATAAAGGAATTTTAGGGCTCTAAACAAGTAAAGCTCTAGCTTAAAAGCACACATTACTCTGAACAAAGCAATACTTTCAATGATTTAGAAAATACATCCTCTTATCTACTGTTCCCACTGTTGATGGCACAAAGAAAAACTTTTCTTGAGGACTCAGCTGGAATGAACCTGAAAATACAGCCGAGGATGGTGAACGTTATCAGATAGCACACTGCAGATCGCTAATCTGATGGTTAGATGCAAAATGGGTTTATAATAGAGACGATGACAGCTCTGTGTTTTTGTAAAGATGGGGATAAAGAACTGAATGGGGCATTAAGGTCTATTCTGATTCCATTCTCTGAGCTGCTGACACATTTGCATTACAAAAAGCTCAATCACGGTCTAATTTTTTGCCGTCTGAGGTGGTAATGATAGAGCGCCTCTCTGAAAGCTGTGTTATGTGACAGATGCTTTTCATATTACAGCGCAAAACTCTTTGTCTTTCTCGCCGGCGCTCCATCAGGCAGCATAAACACTCTTCAGCCTCTTTAATGCATCTCTGCTCAGCTCCATCAGCGCTGTGATTAGTCTGTGCGTGTGAGGAGGGGGCTGGATTGACAGCTGCTTCAGTAATGCAGTGCTGAAGGGTCGCTGACCTCTCCTATCCCCATTCCCTACACCATCAGGCTGATCTGTGACCTGTGAAATTACTCCGGCTATCATATCTCACCCAATCAG
>NW_015664178.1:344436-350683 GCF_001515625.1 Sinocyclocheilus rhinocerous | reverse complement strand
AGCTTTCACTATTAATTATCTATTAACTATGACTTTTGCCTCAAACTCCTAATTAATAGTTAGTAAGGTAGTTGTTAAGTTTAAATATACACACGGTAGGATTAAAAGATCTAAAATATGGTCATGCAGAATAAGACATAAATATTTACTTTATAAATACTAATAAACGGCCAGTATGCTAGTAATATGCATGCTTGTTAAATGTGAGAATTTGTCATTAAAATAAAGTGGTATAAGTGTTATATATACGCAAACACATTATGTATAATTATACAATATTCTACATTATTATAATTATTAGAATTATTATATGTATTTTCTTACATTATTTCATTTTATAACACACACACACACACACACACACACACACACATATATATATATTTCTAGAGAAAAGAATTCCGAAAAAAGGTGATTTGCCCTAAAAGACCTGTACTCCACTCTGTACATCATCTGTAATCACATGCTTTAGAGGCATTTGATGAAATGATAGCAATTTGTCATGAAATTTCAGAGGATAAAGGAATTTTTAGGGCTCAAAACAAGTTAAGCTCTACCTTAAAAGCACACATTAACTCTGAAAAAAAAAATACTTTCAATGATTTAGAAATTACATAAATAAATAAATAAATAAAACATTAAAATAAAATAAAATAATATAAAATGCCATTAAATACCTGCAACTCCAGTATGTACTCTGTACATCATCTGTAATCACATGCTTTGGAGGTATTTGATGAAATGACAGCAATTTGTTATGAAATATCAGAGGATAAAGGAATTTTAGGGCTCTAAACAAGTAAAGCTCTAGCTTAAAAGCACACATTACTCTGAACAAAGCAATACTTTCAATGATTTAGAAAATACATCCTCTTATCTACTGTTCCCACTGTTGATGGCACAAAGAAAAACTTTTCTTGAGGACTCAGCTGGAATGAACCTGAAAATACAGCCGAGGATGGTGAACGTTATCAGATAGCACACTGCAGATCGCTAATCTGATGGTTAGATGCAAAATGGGTTTATAATAGAGACGATGACAGCTCTGTGTTTTTGTAAAGATGGGGATAAAGAACTGAATGGGGCATTAAGGTCTATTCTGATTCCATTCTCTGAGCTGCTGACACATTTGCATTACAAAAAGCTCAATCACGGTCTAATTTTTTGCCGTCTGAGGTGGTAATGATAGAGCGCCTCTCTGAAAGCTGTGTTATGTGACAGATGCTTTTCATATTACAGCGCAAAACTCTTTGTCTTTCTCGCCGGCGCTCCATCAGGCAGCATAAACACTCTTCAGCCTCTTTAATGCATCTCTGCTCAGCTCCATCAGCGCTGTGATTAGTCTGTGCGTGTGAGGAGGGGGCTGGATTGACAGCTGCTTCAGTAATGCAGTGCTGAAGGGTCGCTGACCTCTCCTATCCCCATTCCCTACACCATCAGGCTGATCTGTGACCTGTGAAATTACTCCGGCTATCATATCTCACCCAATCAGTGGCAGACGAGGACACATTTGCAAACCGACACACGTACACACGTGTGTTATATTACCTGCCAGAAAGAGCAATATGGAAGATACATAATCTGACAGTTTCATTGAGCCTCACTCGCAAAATGTGTGTTTACATATGTGCGCAAAAAAGGTTCTCATGCAACTTTCCACAAGTACATTCACACATTTTGTTTGTATTCTTATTCGATTTTTTATGAATCAGGATTCTGCTAAATTAGGGAGTGTGTGCCATACAGTTATTAATTAGCATATATATATATATATATATAAATAAACAAATGTTTTCTTTTTTTTATTCCTATGTCCATGTAAAATATTAATCTTGCCATAAAATTAATTAATGAGAGCCATTATGAGGGCTACAGGAATTATGTGTGCCTTTGGACAATCCATGCCTACAATAATGAAAGCCTTTCACTGACATATTTGTTGAATCAAGATATTCATAACCTCATAATTTGCAACAGCACAGAATTAAAAAAAAGAGAAAATTACTGTACTTTTACTTAATACGAAAGGAAAAGCTGTACTGCCAACATTAATAATAACTATTTGAACTGCATCAAACTAAAGGCCACCATTAGCATTTTGCATGAGTAAGAGGGACTGGGTGGAAATGTCGAGAGGATTAATGTTAATAATTCTGACATTGAATATTCATGATCCCTCCAAAAACTCACATCCAATTACATGTTTGTATTATCGATATTCATGCAGCTGGCATGAATATGGATGGTCCTTTTGTTGTAGAGCCTGTCAGTCTAATCCACAGAGGCTTGAAGGAGGAAAAAAATCATAAGTGAGATCAGCAGAGGAAATTACCACTCAATAGTGACCAAAACACCTGTTGCAAGATACTGCTTTTTTAAAACAAAGACAATAGTAGCCTTGAAATGAACACAATGGTAACATCATTCTCAATAAGCTGGCAAATTCAGGCAAGGTTCAGTAGTGCTATTCTAATTACGGCTAATATTAGCATCCTCATTATCAGCGAGCAGCGCACATCAATTTCAGATTCTCAGGAGTGGTCATACAAAAAATCCAAAATCCAAAGTCCATGTTATAGAGCCTGTCAGTCTAATTCACAGAGACTCGGAGGAAAAAAATCAGCAGAGGAAATTACCACTCAATAGTGACCAAAACACCTGTTGCAAGATACTGCTTTTTTAAAACAAAGACAATAGTAGCCTTGAAATGAACACAATGGTAACATCATTCTCAATAAGCTGGCAAATTCAGGCAAGGTTCAGTAGTGCTATTCTAATTACGGCTAATATTAGCATCCTCATTATCAGCGAGCAGCGCACATCAATTTCAGATTCTCAGGAGTGGTCATACAAGCAATCAGAGGTAATACAGACCTAATATGCCTTTATGAAATCCAAAGTCCAACAAAACAGGGTTTTTTTTTTTTTTCAATTTCTTTTTCCTTCAAACAATTTAAGCCAACTCTCGGCATGATGATGCGTTATCTGTGACCTTTCCGAAGACATTATCTTACCAGCTGTCTTACAGTGATAATTCAAAGCGATAAAAGCAAATTCAAAGGCATACTGTCATAGCACATTTGTATTCTAAAGTAGAAGTAGGGCAGAAAATCACTGATATAAATATTGTCATACATATTTATTTGAATGAATATTCATGAACTGTGCTATTTTGTTTTTGTTGAAGATAAGATTGTAAGGTCAATTATCTCTGTATGGAAAACACAGGGGGTACAAATTATTTCCAGCAATAGATGTTACATGTGCAAATGTGTTTTGGATGTAAATGCTTACATCTGGTAACGACTCCCTCCAGTCGAATGATGTTGGGATGGTCGAATTGGCCCATGATGCTGGCCTCACTCAGAAAGTCACGTCTCTGCTGCTCTGAATATCCGGCTTTCAGACTCTTGATGGCCACCTGGATCTCCCTCTTACTGGGCAGCCTCAGACGGCCACTGCAGACCTCACCAAACTCACCTGGGAGTCAAGCAAGAGCCTGTCAACTAACTGAATTTACCCTCAATCCCTTATTTCATTTCATTACAATCCCTGGAGAGCTGTTCAAGTGGTTTACACAAGTAGGGCATGTTCTTGAGTGATTCATTTTGACTTACCGGCCCCAATAACTCTTTCAATCCGTATGTTGGAAACTTCGATCTCTTTGGCGAAGTCTCGCACCGCCTGGTTGGGGTCCTCGTACGTATGCGGGTGAATGTATGTGCGGGTTTCGGGAAGTTTGACTGCAATGCAAGAACACGGTAGGAGTGAGGATAACGGTCGGGTTGTTTTACAGTCACTTTAGTTACCTAGACTGAACCATCCATTTTCCTAAAAGGAGGGGAGTGCCGCATTTTCAACCTCATTAAACATTGTCTTTGGCAGGCAGGAAAAGTGTCATTAGAGAAAACACACATTAGGCAACTAGTGCGATCAGAGACATCATTTATCAGCAGATGCATCAGAGGCTCTGTTCACTAACCGACAATTTGCTGGAAAAACATGCATTTCTTTATTCATCCATCCAACCAGACCGAATTATGTTCACCGTCTGACTGGCCAGAAAAAATACTATCCTGATTTGATGACATTTCTCAAACTATGTTCTTTGAACGCACTACATTAGACATCTTAAAAAGTTTTGCCCAATATTTTGCTGATTACTCTTTTCCAAGACCAAAAAAACCTGTGTGCATTACCTCGTCCATGCTGAAACTGCATTTTCTCTTCCTCAGGGTCTTGCTTTGCTTTAATATATCCACAGCGCCTGGAACAATGGAATAAGCACAATTAAAACAGACCGACACAATGAAATACATGCTTTCTCTCACACTAAATCAACCAACCAATCCCCTAAGACTAAGAAAATGTTGATGACTGTAGAATCAAATCTACAGCGGCCTGGTCTGGTCACATATATCTTCTATTTACAGTGTAGTTTAACCATAATGTGTCTTTAGAGGTCGGTTTTCCCACCTAGTAAAGGATTTCACTGCTCTAATCCGCTCTTTAGCACTGGGAAAATTCAATCCTGTCACCTCTGACTTTATCGTTAACTACATCATTCCTCTCACAGCGGGATCATGAATAAGGAAATGCCCCAGATAATGAATATTCCAATACACTGGGGAGGAAAGGTGGCCAGCGTAGGACTGATAATTATGTTCATTATTCATTTGATCCTCATAGTGGCACACGCTCACACATTCCCTTTTCCTGTCATGTCTTTAACAATAACGTATTGCCAAAAATGAAATGTCCCAGGCTGACTAGCCATAGTAATTATACAGCATGTTGAAATGTGGAGAATGGCTGCAAAATGTCTACAGACTGGCACATTTGATGGGGACCAGGTGGAAAAAGCCATCCTAAATGGCTTTTCTAGAGGACATTGGCATAATATGGGTGAATATCCATTTATGAATAGAAATGCAAGCTGGAGTCTCTATTGTGCTATAGCAGATGACAAAATGCAAGGCATTTCCTGTAACTGCAGGTAAAGAAAGCTAAAAGGTCAACTATAGAGAGACAGTGTTATGAGTCAAAAGCCTTTGGGGGAATTCACACAGAACTCGTTCTTGCATCCAAAACCATCTAGAGTGCAAGGGAATGGAACAGATTGCAGGGGTCATGAGGAATTTTTTTTAAAAAGTTAACATTTTAAAAGTTAGATATTTTTAAACTGACATACCTTTTTAAAAAATGCAACAAGCAGACAGATACCACACAGTTGTCAAAAAGGACACAGATGACCAAAATGAAAACTGTAAATGTCCCTTTAGAAAACCTATAATCCATGGATGAGTGCCATTCAGAACTGAATTAACTATGCTTCCTTAATTCCAGTTCAAATGCTGAACTTGAAATGAGGGATGCAGAACTGCTATTTAAATTTTGGTGTTATAATATGATAGATAGATTTGCAGAATTGCAAATTTAATTTGGAGTTATAAAAGCAGATATCTAGAACAATATCTAGAATGATAGAACGATAGTACAACAGATAGAACTAAAGAACGATAGATAGAATGACAGATAGACAGAACAACAAAATGGTAGAATGACAGATTAAATGATTAAACGACAGAACGATATATAGAATAAGAGAAAAACAGAACAATACAACAACAAATAGAACATTGGATAAAACAACAGATAGAAAGACAGAGAGAATGACAGAGTGACACATAGAAGGACAGAGCGACCGATACGGCAGAATGATATCTAGATCGATAGAACGATATAGATGGACAGAACAATATCTAGTACTATAGATAGACAGAACGATAAAATGACAGACAGAATGAAAGATAGAATGACAGACAGAATGTTTGAACAACAGAACGACAAACAGAAGGATAGAGTGACAGACAGAACAATAGAATGATATCTAGATCAATAGAACTACTGTATATCTATTTCAATCATGACAACTCTCGGAAGATTTAACATGGTGATGGATATGACAATGTTAATGTATTTGGTCTTGGCGGAATAGATCTGCTATGCTGCTGCTGAAATGCTGCTGCTGTTGGTTATTGCTGTAGTTGTAGATTATCGCTGCTGCTGCAAGCAAGTACAGGAACTTGCTACTGCCAATGCATATGGCGATACGGTGCCGTGAGTATTTAAGACATACTGCTGCTGCACAAATAGCATATAAAATAACCTGTAGCAGAACTATACAGGTGGAGCTGGGGAAGGTGGAGGGTTTCAGAGAACTCTGAAAGTGCGCTGCAGGAATCTC
>NW_015664178.1:336542-341515 GCF_001515625.1 Sinocyclocheilus rhinocerous | reverse complement strand
ATGGTTATGACAATGTTAATGTATTTGGTCTTGGCGGAATAGATCTGCTATGCTGCTGCTGAAATGCTGCTGCTGTTGGTTATTGCTGTAGTTGTAGATTATCGCTGCTGCTGCAAGCAAGTACAGGAACTTGCTACTGCCAATGCATATGGCGATACGGTGCCGTGAGTATTTAAGACATACTGCTGCTGCACAAATAGCATATAAAATAACCTGTAGCAGAACTATACAGGTGGAGCTGGGGAAGGTGGAATGTTTCAGAGAAACTCTGAAAGTGCGCTGCAGGAATCTCTAGTGAATGCTAGCCAGCCATATAAATGCAAGGCGGTAAGCTCATTGGCTGCATAGCAGCATGAACCAATCAGCTTGTGCCAAGTCGTTTAACTCTCTGAATAGCATCAGTTACATTAACAACCTGTCAGCCTGCGCCCTTTAGAGTTTCATGACTGAACTATATATATCAACAACAATATCTAGACCGATTTAACTATATCTAGACTGATAGATGTATGAGTTACAGAATGATAGATAGAATTATTGAATGATAGACAGAATGACAGAATGACAGATACAATAATAGATAGAATGACAGAAGGATAGAGTGACAGATAGAACAATAAAATATCTAAACTGGCAGAATGATATCTAGATTGATAGAACTAGATCTAGATTGACAGAACAATATCTAGAACGATCAAGCAACAGATTGATAGATAGAATGATAAGAGCGACTAAGAACGACAGATGGATAAATGGATAGATGGACAGATTCAATTCAAATTGACACTCAGGAACTCTGAATTCTGCACTGCAATCAGACCATAATGACAGTGAGAAATCCCCAAAACCCTGCAATCAAACCGCTAAGCCAGTAATACTCCTGAAGCAGCTGTGGAAATTATCATGCATCAGTGTTACCAGTATGTTGGTTCTGGTATTGATTTTATACACAGTTAACAATGCTAATCAATACAGGATACAGGGTCCCCTTCATTCAAGAGCCAGAGCGTGCTCAGCTGCCACAGAGCGGTCAAAGCATTGGGGCCCGAGGCAGGGGTTGGGGCAAGAGCAGACATGGGGGTCTATTACATAATGGGAAGACCGCTGGGTTCATTCATGCCCCCTCTAATCCGGTCTGTTGCATCTCCCTGTGGAGCTGCGGGGGGTAAATCTCTCCCTTTCAGCTGTTGTACAGGCCCGTCTGGTGGGGGGTTCAGAGGTACTTGTGTGTCGTTTCCTCTCTGCAGCTTTTAATGAGACTGGGGGTCTCAAGAGAGACCCCACCTGTTCATCAGCCACACATACACATGCACCCCCCTAAATAAATGCCCGGGGCCTAGTGTGCATCTGTGTGCAGGTACAACCCCCCAACCACTCCGATCTTTAACCAAGCCATGTGCGAAACACAGTCTATTAAGTGCAACACGCTTGCACAGGGGGTGCAGAGCTGGAGGGGTTCGCAGAGGTGGGCTGCCCCGACTGAAGCATGTGGTAATCAGGGAGAGTAAATCGACTCTGAAACCAACCCCACTTGCTCTCTAACCTGCCCTGCCGTCCCTCGAGGTCCCGCAGACGGATCCCCTCCCCCTTGCACCTGCTGCAGCGCTGCTTAACACGCTGATGAAACACTTCCCGTGCTGCAGCGGGAGATCCGGGAGCTTCTAAAGTGAAGCGTGATCCCACCCTTCAACCTCAATCATGACAACTCTCGGAAGATTTAACATGGTGATGGATATGACAATGTTAATGTATTTGGTCTTGGCGGAATAGATCTGCTATGCTGCTGCTGAAATGCTGCTGCTGTTGGTTATTGCTGTAGTTGTAGATTATTGCTGCTGCTGCAAGCAAGTACAGGAACTTGCTACTGCCAATGCATATGGCGATACGGTGCCGTGAGTATTTAAGACATACTGCTGCTGCACAAATAGCATATAAAATAACCTGTAGCAGAACTATACAGGTGGAGCTGGGGAAGGTGGAATGTTTCAGAGAAACTCTGAAAGTGCGCTGCAGGAATCTCTAGTGAATGCTAGCCAGCCATATAAATGCAAGGCGGTAAGCTCATTGGCTGCATAGCAGCATGAACCAATCAGCTTGTGCCAAGTCGTTTAACTCTCTGAATAGCATCAGTTACATTAACAACCTGTCAGCCTGCGCCCTTTAGAGTTTCATGACTGAACTATATATATCAACAACAATATCTAGACCGATTTAACTATATCTAGACTGATAGATGTATGAGTTACAGAATGATAGATAGAATTATTGAATGATAGACAGAATGACAGAATGACAGATACAATAATAGATAGAATGACAGAAGGATAGAGTGACAGATAGAACAATAAAATATCTAAACTGGCAGAATGATATCTAGATTGATAGAACTAGATCTAGATTGACAGAACAATATCTAGAACGATCAAGCAACAGATTGATAGATAGAATGATAAGAGCGACTAAGAACGACAGATGGATAAATGGATAGATGGACAGATTCAATTCAAATTGACACTCAGGAACTCTGAATTCTGCACTGCAATCAGACCATAATGACAGTGAGAAATCCCCAAAACCCTGCAATCAAACCGCTAAGCCAGTAATACTCCTGAAGCAGCTGTGGAAATTATCATGCATCAGTGTTACCAGTATGTTGGTTCTGGTATTGATTTTATACACAGTTAACAATGCTAATCAATACAGGATACAGGGTCCCCTTCATTCAAGAGCCAGAGCGTGCTCAGCTGCCACAGAGCGGTCAAAGCATTGGGGCCCGAGGCAGGGGTTGGGGCAAGAGCAGACATGGGGGTCTATTACATAATGGGAAGACCGCTGGGTTCATTCATGCCCCCTCTAATCCGGTCTGTTGCATCTCCCTGTGGAGCTGCGGGGGGTAAATCTCTCCCTTTCAGCTGTTGTACAGGCCCGTCTGGTGGGGGGTTCAGAGGTACTTGTGTGTCATTTCCTCTCTGCAGCTTTTAATGAGACTGGGGGTCTCAAGAGAGACCCCACCTGTTCATCAGCCACACATACACATGCACCCCCCTAAATAAATGCCCGGGGCCTAGTGTGCATCTGTGTGCAGGTACAACCCCCCAACCACTCCGATCTTTAACCAAGCCATGTGCGAAACACAGTCTATTAAGTGCAACACGCTTGCACAGGGGGTGCAGAGCTGGAGGGGTTCGCAGAGGTGGGCTGCCCCGACTGAAGCATGTGGTAATCAGGGAGAGTAAATCGACTCTGAAACCAACCCCACTTGCTCTCTAACCTGCCCTGCCGTCCCTCGAGGTCCCGCAGACGGATCCCCTCCCCCTTGCACCTGCTGCAGCGCTGCTTAACACGCTGATGAAACACTTCCCGTGCTGCAGCGGGAGATCCGGGAGCTTCTAAAGTGAAGCGTGATCCCACCCTTCAACCTTCCTGTCACTCATTTGAATGCAATATGCACACTGCGCCACTATTTGCATATTCTGTTATAACGGCGGATAAAACGGAAAAAAAAAATGTGACAGACTAGCGTCTAGGACTCTGCAATTAACACATTTTTTAACTCCGAAGCATTCCTCAAATCCCTTTTGTGCGGTGATAAAGACGTTTCGCAGCCCTACACCACTGGAAGCCCTTTTGTCTATGACCCAGTTTCTTTTTCCTTTCTTCTTCCTCTCTTTTGTCTTTCTCCCGCTCTCGCAGTGTGAAGCTTGTATCTGCAGGTGACAGTGCAGCGGTGCAGCTTTGTATCTGCTGACAGGGTTCACATCTTTCTCTGTGCCTTTGAGAAAGGGATGTTGAATGTCATGGTGCAAAAGCAGAGAGACTCTTAAACTGTCTGGCCATCTTGAGGGAACTATGAGTGAGAGCTGACTCAGAGTCTGCCATAAGCATTAAGAGAAAGATATAATGGAGAGATTGAGGAAATAGATATTTAGTGCTTGTCAACAATATTATTGCTAATACAAACCTTAAGTATTAAATGTTGCCATGTAACTCATCCTATAGTGTCTATGCTACAGACATTAAAGGGTTAGTTCACCCAAAAATGAAAATTAGAAAAATTAGCCCATAAATTTCTCACCCTCAAGTCATCCTAGGTGTATATGACTTTCTTCTTTCTTCTTCTTTCATGGCACTCAGCGGGTGTTGCATGCATCAGTCCAAAAGCACTTAATTAAAATGCGCCCATCCATAAAAAAAAATGTCTCAGACGGCTCCGGGGGGTAAACAAAGGCCTTCTGTAGCGAATCGATGTGTTTTTGTAAGAAAAATATCCATATTCAAAACGTAATAATCACTTGAATCTAGCTTGCGCTCACTGTTGTACACTGGAAGCAGTTCCGGGCGGATGACGTATGAGGTTGGCTTTGCGCATGCGCCGCTCAGAAGTGACGCACGCGGAAGCGCAGGGGAGAGATCAAAACAAAACAACGGTCACTAATTAGAAGTACAAAACGAGGATTTGTAAAGAAGAATGTCGGAGGATTTCGATATAAGCCAAGAGGAGACTGGTTTTCCTTTGCTAAAGTAAGGAAACTTTGCTTCCTTTGTTCCGGTTAACAAACGTTGGTTTTCACGAGACTCACCAGTGCATGCGCAGCACTGACCTCATACGTCATGCGCCCAGAACTGCTTAGTTTACAACAGTGAGCGCAAGCTAGATTCAAGTGATTACATTTGAATATGGATATTTTTCTTACAAAAAAACGCATCTATTCGCTACAGGAGGCATTTGTTCACCCCCTGGAGCCGTGTGAGACACTTTTTTTTATGGATGGGCACATTTTATTTAACTGCTTTTGGACGGACGCGTGCAACACCCGCTGAGTGGCATTAAACAGCTTGAAAAATCAAAGACAATTTTTTATATAACCCGACTGGATTCGTCTGAAAGAAGAAAGTCATATACACCTAGGATACATCGGGGGTGAGTAAAACGCAGCCTAATTTTCATTTTTGGGTGAACTAACCCTTTAACA
>NW_015664178.1:326276-336073 GCF_001515625.1 Sinocyclocheilus rhinocerous | reverse complement strand
ACTGTTGGCGCAAGCTACATTAAAGTGATTATTTTTGAATATGGATATTTTTCTTACAAAAACGCATGGATTAGCTAGAGGAGGCCTTTGTTCACCCCCCGGAGCTGTGTGAGACACTTTTTTTTATGGATGGGCGCTTTTTATTTCACTTCTTTTGGACTGATGCATGCAACACCCGCTGAGTGCCATGAAACAGCTTGAAAGATCAAAGACAATTTTTAATATAACTCCGACTGGATTCGTCTGAAAGAAGAAAGTCATATACACCTAGGATGACTTGAGGGTGAGTAATTTATGGGCTAATTTTCATTTTTGGGTGAACTAACCCTTTAACGATACCTCAAATCGTGCAGCCTGTTAAGTGGTGTGCTAGTACTTTTCAAAGGGATCAAACTTAAAATTTTGGCTGGGTGGATAATAAAGCAGGTAAAAAAAAAAAACTTAAACTACACAAAATAATCACCTAGCAACACCTTAGAAACCACCAAATACAGCCTAGAAACAGCATAATGCTACAAACCACTGATAGACAGAAAAAGTGACAGAATTACAGACAGAAATTAATGATAGTGTGATAGAATGAAAAAAATGATTGATAGATAGAACAACAGATAGAACTTTCATTCTGTTAACCTATATTTATAGCATTTATGCTATGGACATTAATGTGCTATTACTTTTCTAAGTGATCAAACTTAGAATTTTGGCCAGGTGGATAATAAAACGGGTATTCTGAGAATATAATTCTGAGAAAACTACTCAAAATAACCACATACCTGTAGCAACGCCTTAAAAATCCACACAAAAAAACCAGCATGTTTTTTGCAACAGTAACATGCTACATGTTACTATGCTCTAAGGTACTACTATGCACCTTTTAGGTGTAGATGAAATACAAAGTTGTCTCTTTAAGGGTACCACCCTAGTGACAAGCTGTTCTGACAGTGCATAATTTGCAAGCTTTTTCTTTTGCCGTAATTGATTTTTGAGCCTATATGCACATAAATAATGTGGCTATATAAACTAGATCCCATCAGACAAAGAACCAAGTGGTTTCCTTGAACAACCAGCATGAGATGATGTGCTACGAACATAAAACACTGTCGTTTTAATGTGGCAATTCTGTCCTCTGACCCTCAAACTAGTTCATTACATAATGATACTCCAGCTCATTGAGCTAATGAGGTAAAGCAGCTTCCAGCTGGGTTTCGAGATCTGTTCAGCATGTAGCAGACGGCAGACCAGCTCTGGCTTTCACCTGCTACAAGGACATGCCAAGCCACTGGCATGGTCAATACATCCCAGTAGGGTGGCATGAACAACAGAACAAAATTCAACTGATGTCTTTGCATGTTACCATGTGCCTGTTCTCCTAAAGGATAATGCTAATTTGGAACAGTTCACTGAAGCATGCATTTTATCTGAAGAAAAAAAAAATCTGTAAAAAAAGAGTCGATGCATCCGTGAGCCATAACGTTTGCTGGTCAATATCATGGATTATTAATGATTTCTCTCCAGAAGTTTGTAATTTTGTAAACTTTTTCAGAGAAGCACAAGGACATATTGACACATCTGATGAAGACAAACCGTCAGACCAAAATAAATCTATCATGACCAAAAAAACAGTTATTATATTCTGCTATATTTTTAAGCATAACTGAGAGGTCATAGTATAATCTTATGATTTAACATACAAATAAATAAAGGTTGCTAAAGAATACAGAACTAATAACAACATAATGACAAAACGTGGATATACTACCTTTTATATATACTGTAAATAATAACTTTTGATTCCAAGTGTATCAGAAAATATAGAAAGTAATTCCAAATTATTTGTAATACTTTCTCTTTTTTTTTTTAAACCAGAGGAATATTGGCAATTTTGCGATAATAGTAAATCAGAACAATTTTTTTTTTTTTTTTGGCAACTAGAAATTGACAGTGTGGTCCCTAGAGAAATCGCTATAAACCTATCCTCCTACCTGAGAATAAAAAAATAGATTTACAATCTGGCTAATTACAAAAAGAGGAAATGATCGTGTGTTTGGAGGAAATGGACACTCATAAATTCTAAGCTCCTCTGACAGGTGTTTTAAAAACACTGACTCTATCATTTGAGAAGGGTTCATTACGCTAATTGAAATCCAGAAGAAAATCGAGCTGATTGATTGCGCATCCTGTTCTCATCTCCAGCGAGTGCACATGCATCCAACATATCATCCACCTCTATATTCCGGAATGTTCTGCTGATGCGTTCAGACACATCTACAGCTGGCCTGCCATCAAACAAATGGAAATGAAATTCTAAGAGAAGTTGCAATGCATGCTGAGAGTGAGTGAGTCATGATGTGCTCAGGGGCTACACGGCCAGCGATTTCTGCCTGGAAAGGCGCTGGAATAGCCAGATGGAACTGTTTGGAAAAAAAAAAAAAAAACCCGGTTAACAGCCGAACACGCTCATGCAACCATTTCAGAATGGCATAATAATTCCATTTTGTGTGTATACTTGCATGTGTTGCTATATTTCTCTGTTAAACACATACAAATGGACTGACTAAACAGTCACGGTACGGTATCAAACCCCAGGTAATGTCTGCACTAAATCAACCAAACAAGACCCATTAAGACCTCGGCTGTGCCTCCAAAGCATGATCTACACTGTTCAAACAAAGAACTGAATAACAAAACACATTTACAAGCTACATTCGCGCACGTTGGTAGATTGTGAACAAAAACTACTTCCCCTAAATGGCATCAGTTACACAACACTGTGGGTTTTCACTAAACAGAGAGAAATGTGGCACTGAAATCTCTTAGTTTATGATTGTATATGTCTGTTTTCAGCTGCTATATCACAAATAGTTAGATTTCATCCACCAAACTGTTTTTTTTTACCCATTGATAGTTTATGAGATGCTCTCAAAACTAGTAAAAACCAGCACAGAGAAACAGCAGCCTGTGCCATTTTTTGTTGTAATGATGTTTGCAGTCTGAAATGGACAATTTTGTGGTCGTACAATTTGATAGAATTGAATAATTTACTCATTTTTGAAGAGTCCCATAGAATATTCAACCATCAGAGAGCAGCTGTTATATGGGGTGCACTTATTTTATTACACAATATATCATATTTTTCCCCTTCTTGCATGATTTAGCACACTACAAATCTGCCAAATCTTGATGTGATTAAGTAAGACAGGCAGTGAAAAAAGCCGAAAAGGTTCCTCGGATAACACAAACACATAACCAGTAATCAGAAATGCAATAACCCCACTAATGGAATATTAACCAACAATTCATTTATCATTCCTACAGAAAACAGCCATGTGGCTTCTAGATTTCATCATTAAACTGCAATAATTTCATCCAACATGAGCTTTAGCGAATGGTTTGGAGACCGTCCAACCGGAGGTAAAGGGAATTGTTTTAATATCAGAAGCTTGAAGTCTTCAACTAGTTTTCATGGCTGGCAAACAATGCTCTTCAGACTTGCAAATGTGTGGGTCTTTGGTTAGTAGGCACCTGCTAGACGTACTGCAGCATCTGTCATTGTACTGAAATGTTCCACAGACAAAATCACAAGGATCTTTAAAGTCTTTAAAGTGTGTATTCCATTTTTAATTGCTTTTCTGGATAGAAGCAGAAAATAGGGGGGAAATGAAAGACAAACGAAGACCATCTGCCAGCATCATCACCAGCCAATCAGAGCTGTTTTTTCCCCATCAAGTATCAGAATGCTGGCCAACTCCAAATCACTGGGAGCCCAAATCGGTGCAAAAACAAAGTTGAACACACTAAACATGCCTGAACTCTTCATATTTCACTGACCAACCCCAACTTCGGTGTGCAAACAGAAGACAAACACACAAGCCAGAGTTCCCATCGCTCTTGACCAGTGAATTACCATGATTTGTTCCAGTTCTACATGATTACTAGACACAAAAATGCATGCACAAAGAAAACCTCTAGAGAATTCCAGAGGGAAAAAAATTATGGCAACTAGAAATTCAGAAAAGAAATTTTCTCTTATTTTAACTTTTAAGAATTAATTTCAGACAAATCACAGATTTAAAATTTTTTGACATTTCCAGGTTGGTCACAAATCATGCTGTATGAAATCTGTCAAAAAAAAAACAAAAAAAAACTCTTCAGATCTTCCATGACCTCGCTCAATTTAAGCATTTGAAACCCTAACATCTTGCTTACAATTCCCACTAGAGTTAAACTTTGCAAAAAACTGATGTATGTTTTCAGCTCAGCGAGAGAATCAGAAATCAATGACCTCAAACTGTCAATAATGGAAAGGCCTTACTCTCTTAAAGCTCAGCTGAGGTTCTGAAAGCAGTAAAAGAACCGTGGGCACTGTGAACTGAATACCTTGTTAAGTCCAGTATAGCACAGTATAATCCAATGCCAAGGGACTGAATGCAATTACAGAGTTTAGCTTCACTCACCATTACGATTCATTGGCCTCCACACCACACTAGAAACACGTCATTCGAAATCAGCATCAAAACTGTTTTTATTGCTTCCATGAGGGTCTTCCCACAAGCAGTCACACATGCATTGGGTTGGGGGTGGTGGAAATCATGAATAAGAGGTGGCAGCACCAAGGTTTTGGCCTGCAGGCATAAACTTGGCCGACATAACACATCCTACGGGACCTTTCTGTCACAGAGCATTATGGGTTACAAATTGCAAAGCAGACGGAAATCTCATTCTGTGTTACAACATACTGGATCGTATAGCATCCAACAACAGCCGAAAAATCCCTAGTAAATCAGCCTTTGAAAAAGGAATGCTAGTGCCGGTCAATACTAAAAGCTGTAACGATGCCAGTCTTTCTGCTGTATTGCTGAAAGAAATTAAATTGGGTTGCTGCACATTGCCTTTATTGTCTCATAGTTTTATTTTTTTATATGAGAAATATAATACTTATATATATATATACACATATATACAATGTTATTAATATTTTAAATAATATAATTTATATAAATAAAATATTTTATTTATTAATATTATTTAAAAAATATTACAATTATTACAATTTCATATATATATATATATATATATAACAAAATAATATAACAGTTACAATTACAGTTTACTGAAATTTGGATATAACAATCTAGCAAGACCAAAAGGGCACCCTCCTACACAAAGATCAGCTCATGACTCATTCTGCCCATTTCATGTCATTGAGAACGGTTTATTTTCTGCTTTCTGTTCCTCGTCTCCTCTGATCCACTCTTTCCTTTCATTTCCATTACATTAGCTCCCTCATTCTCAGCCGTACAGGGCATCTGCTCTTGCTTTTCTCCCTTATGTCTGTCTCTTCAATTGTTCTCTCAAGTGTTTGCTTTCATCTCTACAGATCACGCTATGCAATCAGAGGGCTAAACAATTTTGTGACCTTTTGATTTTGTGTAAATGCACACATGCACACATACAAAGGCATACACACACTGACAGATGCATAACAACATCTCATTTGCTTGATTCTGTCTTTCTATATTTATGGTTCCTCGCTGATTAAATGAAACAAGGTTTCTTTATCCTTCGTATGGATTTGTTGACAGTTAAACAACCCAGATTAGAACTGATTCATCAAGTCTGTCTATGTAGAAGTTGCCAATTAACTGCTTTTTCATCATACAGAAGGCTGCATACTTTGGCGTCTGGAGATTTTAAAAGAATAAGGTACGTTTTGAATGTAAAAAAGAATAGTAAATTACTCTTACCGTCCACTCACAACAAAACAGGCCACCAGCAACACCAGAAGCACCGCTCCGCCTGCCACAGAGATGGCCAGTATGGTTTGCTGAGTGGGATCTCCAACAGCCAGCATATCTGATAGAGAGAGAGTAATCAACATTCAAGCAGAGATTATTTTCAGTGGTTCTTGCAATTATGAAAATTTACCACAGTTCTGCCATGATATTCATATAACTGCATTATTTTTTGTTAGACCATAGTAAACATATGGCTCTACACGGTTGTTCAATCAATGGTTTATGCATAAAAGGTTGTATTTTTTATTAACATAAAAATTTTAGGCTACAATTTATTTACATGTATATGGGAAAGTGCATATTTTATGTGCATGTCGCCATTAATTTAAACAATTTGTAACTATTTTTTTTAATTCTTACATTTTTGAAAAAGTACAAATATGCCATTCAATTTTAAAATTAATAAATTAATATCTACCAATCTACATCCTTAACCAACTAACAATGCTATTTAAAATATAGTAGCACACTGTAAACACAATTAGAAACTGTTAAAGTCACTTTATGAAAACCAAGGCAACTATTCTGACATTATTCATGAGTGTTATCACAAACAAAAATAATCATGACTAATATCTTAGTAGAGAAACAGGGAATGGATGTAAAATAAGCTGAATTTTTCCAGATAATGTTCCAATAAAAAGATTTAAGAAAGCGTCCCTAATTATGTGGACAGAATGGTGGAGTGTACCATATGGTACACAAGCTATGAGACAAAAACAGCGGGGCATCTGCCTACTCTCAGCTGAAGCTGCTCACACTTCAGGGGAACACTGACCGAAAATCTACATGTTCAGACACCGCAGCAAGAGAGTAAACTGCAGCGCGTGAGGAGCCTCGTCTATCTCAGGGGACTAATTGAACGTGTTCACATGTATGAATATTTCACAGCCTCTTTCAATGCGCGCGGCGGATCGGAAATTCAATCAGTGGCGTGTGATGGAGAAATACACGCGTGTATATATGTATATATGTGTGTGTGTGTGTGTGTGTGTGTGCGTGTGTGTGTGACCCTGGACCACAAAACCAGTCATAAGGGCCAATTTTTCGAAACTGAGATTCATACATCATCTGAAAGCTGAATAAATAAGATTTCCATTTGTGCATGGTTTGTTATGATAGGACAATATTTGGCCGAGATACAACTATTTGCAAATCTGGAATCTGAGGGAGCAAGAAATCTAAATATTGAGAAAATCGCCTTTAAAGTTATCCAAATGAAGTCTAATATCTTAGTAGAGAAACAGGGAATGGATGTAAAATAAGCTGAATTTTTCCAGATAATGTTCCAATAAAAAGATTTAAGAAAGCGTCCCTAATTATGTGGACAGAATGGTGGAGTGTACCATATGGTACACAAGCTATGAGACAAAAACAGCGGGGCATCTGCCTACTCTCAGCTGAAGCTGCTCACACTTCAGGGGAACACTGACCGAAAATCTACATGTTCAGACACCGCAGCAAGAGAGTAAACTGCAGCGCGTGAGGAGCCTCGTCTATCTCAGGGGACTAATTGAACGTGTTCACATGTATGAATATTTCACAGCCTCTTTCAATGCGCGCGGCGGATCGGAAATTCAATCAGTGGCGTGTGATGGAGAAATACACGCGTGTGACACAGGTTACAGTTTGGCCGAAACGAATGTCCTTGAATATTTGAAGATATTCTGCTGTGAGTGAGAAATTAAGGGTTTGGTGGGACTTACACAGTCAGAAATTATAGAGGGATCTACAAAATCAAGGACACTGTAAATGGGTTTCTAATAAAGCAATACACCACAAAGCAATGTGCTTAAAACCCCCTTAATTATGGTAAAATCATAGGCTTCATTACAATTTTATTAAAAAAAATCAAAATATTGAGAAAATCGCTTTTAAAGTTGTCCAAATGAAGTTCTTAGCAATGACTATTACTAATCAAAAATTACGTTTTAATATATTTATAGTAGGAAATTTAAAAAATATCTTCATGGAATATGATCTTTACTTAATATCCTAATGATTTTTTGCATAAAAGAAAAATCAATAATTTTGACCCATACAATGTATTTTTGGCTATTGCTACAAATATACCCCAGCGACTTAAGACTGGTTTTGTGGTCCAGGGTCACATATATATACAGTATATACAGTATATAGTCTGTGACATGTAAACTATTTCAGATGTGCAGTGATAGGATGACCAATGTTTTGTGTAATGAAATTATATTATGCATTTTGGCATGGATGATATTGGCAAATCAGCATCCAGGAGCAGAACTGCCCATTTTAAAATGACAATTTTAGGGTCAGATTTTATAGTCAGTTCTCTGAGACTAGGAAAAAAAAACATTTTGGCTAATCATCAAAAGTTCTGAAGGGCTTCACTTCACTGATGGAAGCAAGAGATCTTAAACAGGTAAAACATTTCTAGTTTCTGGTTGATTTATGAAGGTGTATAAAGGTGTATGAAGGATGGTTTTCCACTCACCTTCATGGCTTGTCTCCAACTCAATCTCTCCCCTGTAGTTCCCATAGCCTCCATCCGTGCGGGCTCGAATCCGGAAGATGTATGTGGTCCCTGGCTTGAGTCCATCCACAGTCATACTGTTGGATTTGGTCTTCAGCACAGTGTAGTTCTGATCCTGCTGGTTCTATAGTAGGAAAGAATGGAATAATAAGTGAACAAGGCTTCTTTCAATGAAGACGGATGTCTCAATCCCTCACAATGATCCCTGAATCCCTTCCTGTCCTGGAGGCTGCATGAATTTTGTTGAATCATCCATAATATATCGGCTCACGTTCACAGAAACAAACGAAGAACAAGAGAACAAAGCATGCAGATTGGATTTAAATCAGTCAATTGCCAATTAACAATTAGCTCAGATGGAATTTAGTGCTTATTCAAACACCTCCTGCCAATGGCTATCACAATGCTTTTCACATAGACGGATTGAACTGAAAAGAAACCGCAGATTTCTGCATTTTTTTAAGGGCCTAACAGCTTTTCAGCTTCCAGTAACTGGAATTGATCCAGATAAATGACATCAATCCTATTGAGTGGGAGAAGTCGCCTCATTGTCCAATTCTCACTGTCCAATCCTAAGGAGAATTCCATACAGCGTGCTCATGTTAATATTTCACAGCTTATCGATATCCATTCATCTTCCTTCAAGTAAGCCCTTCACTAAAGAGGCACATGGCAGCTCGTTTAGGGAAATCTAACGTTCCAGACAGGAACACCACGCCCTGCGAGAGAGGGATGGCCATATTTCCTGTGGTGCTATTAAAACTAAGATGGGCCAAACAGGCGGCATCAAACGGATCGTGGACACAGTGGCAGCCAAGCCTGTCCATCTGTGCGCTCCATCTAAAAGCCACATAGCCCATAATCACCTGAATAAATGATAATAATTACCCATCACCCTGTCTTTAGGCCACACAGCCAAGTACAGTGGTACGGGAGGGATCTAAACAAATAACTGCTCGAAATCACTTACCATGTGTAAAGAAATGTCACTGCAGAAAGTAGTTCGCACTAGATATGCACGATACATCAGTATAATAACAGATCAATGATATTGAAGATATTTTTAATTGTGCATGCTCATTTCTGCTATTTTTACATTTTCATTACATTTGCAGTCATCTAACAATCATTTTGAGTTCCTTTTTAAAAAATAATTTAATAATAGTTAAACGTAATCTTTAGCATATCTCGTATTGAACATGCATTTTTAATATGGTACCTTATATTATTTTGATGCCTAAATTCATTTATGCATATACGCATTTAAATGACTGATTTTAAATTGTATTTTTATTATTTTTTTATTATTAAATTTAAATTATTATTTTTATTTTTATTTAGACAATAGTATAGAATAGTATTTTAAGATAATATAATTGTAATACACATGTAATATTATATTGGAATTCTAATATATATTTATATGTTATAGGCCATAAAATGAGTAGCTCCCAGTGCAGGAAAAAGATGACAAAGACTAAGAATCTGAC
>NW_015664178.1:325342-325670 GCF_001515625.1 Sinocyclocheilus rhinocerous | reverse complement strand
TATAAATTAATATCTGTCAGTTACGAAAAATTTGGAATACTAAGTATTTTAAGTACAATTTCAATATACAGTATATTTCATATCTTTAATATAACAATATAAATTGAATATATATTTATCAGTTACAGGCCATAAAATAAGTAGATGCTAGTGCAGAAAAAAAAAATAGCCTTACTATGTAGTTGTAATGTGGTGTTTGGGTTTTGTCTTGTTCATGTTTCCATGTCTTTTATTTTGTAATTGTTTTATGCTGTTTGTGTCATACTTCCCTTGCCTTCATGTATCTCAGCCTTGTGTATGTGTCATGTTCTGATTGGTTGTTTTAGTC
>NW_015664178.1:321156-324653 GCF_001515625.1 Sinocyclocheilus rhinocerous | reverse complement strand
GCTGTTGGTGAGTCTAGTCTGTTCATGTCAAGTCTGTTCATGCCTCGTCAAGTCAAGTCTGTTCATGTCAAGTCAAGTCTCGGATTATTGTTTGGATGTTTGGATCACACTGTAAATAAACTGCACTTGGGTTCTTCACTACTCTCGCCTTCAGTGGACTGATTCATTACAGAAGTACAACATATTATTTACTATTCGGACCCAATTCCCAACAATATTGCACACTTTATATGACATTACATACTTAACATGTCTCAAATGAAGACATCAGAAAAACTACTTGAAATCAGATTTGATCATTTGGAATGAGAATCTTATTTAAATCGGATTTCAAACCACATATGGACCAGGTTTAATCGGATTTCAAACATAATTGCATGTAGATTTGCAAATATATTAGATTTAATGTATTTGTTTTGGGGGGGGCTGTTCAGCCTATAAAAGCTAAACAGGTTTGAGCTGGATGAAGTAAAAATTTGATTTTTGCTCCCTGTCTGAACAAAGCCTCTGTAACTTGTTCAGGACAATAATGTCATCAAGTCTAAAATGTGACAACCTCAAAGGTTTTTGGCAGACAGGAGATCTATGAATGTTAATTGGGACCGAATGAAGCATGTCTGTCTTAACATTACAGCCTCTCCCCAGGGTACGATAAACGTGAGCTGCCATATGCCCAATCAGTGCAAGAAGGACTCACATAGGACCAAAAGGTCATGAAGATCAGTGTGCGCCGAAGAAAAGACCAAAGTGTCTAACCTTTTCATAATAGGTGACTTCATATTCCACCACGGTCCCATCGTTAGGTTCTGGACCCTGCCATGCCAGCGTTACACTGTCGGTGCCCTTCCTTTCCTTTAAGATGACGCTCACTGAAAAAGAAAGAGAGAGATGAATTGAGATTGATTTCCATGTAAAAGAGGAGGATTAATTACACTTCTAATTAAAGAGTATGAGAGGGCTGGCAGAGCGCGTCTTGTCTTTTTTGGGAGTGATAAATTATTCTGTGAGTCATTTTCACCCCGTACTACATAGCTGGCACACAGCCAGAGCACCTCAGCCCTTCCATTCGTACAACAGCAGTGTTCACAAGCCGCCCTGAGTGGAAAGAGAGAGAGAGACAGAGGTGCTAATGATGGTGTCAGATTGTGAGTACAAACGAGGGCCTCCCATTTTGGGCCCCGGCAGCTAGTGATGAATGAAGGAGCTGAGGATTCGATCTTTAATGAGCTGTGTGAGTCTTAACTCAGCGTGCTCTGATCTGCCGTGCGGCGCTGACACAGTGACACCGCTAACTGCAGTATGCACACAAACACTCTTAAAGTGATAAACAAACAGCTACGCTGATATCTCAGCATGTGTTTGGTTCACAGATAAAGAACAGACATGCTTCAATTCAGAGTAATGAAAAGAAAAGGGTCTCAAAATATCACAGGAAATTATGTAGAAGGTGAGTTAAACCATTAAAAACAGGACAATAACACATTTATATACAGACTATATGATCTGACCATTATGTGAACAACTCAATCTAAATATAAATATGGTCAGTATGTAATAATAATAATAATAAGCTGATAAAACTTGATCCTTTTTTGCCTTTTGCACTAAAATTTGGGGTCAGTAAGATTTTTCATGTTTTTGAAAGAAGTCTCTTATGTTCACCAAGGCTGCATTTATTCAATCAAAACTATTTAAAACAACGGTTTTCTATTTGAATATATTTTAAAATGTAATTTATTCCTGTGATGACAAAGCTGAATTTTCAGTATCATTACTCCAGTCTTCAGTGTCACACTTCAGAAATCATTCTAATATGTTGATTTGGTGCTCAAGAAACATTTCTTATCATCAATGCGAAAAACAGTTGTACTGCTTAATATTTTTTTGGAAACTGATGCAGTTTCAGGATTATTTAGGAGAGAATTTATTTGAAATAGTTTTTTGTAACATTATAAAAGTCCTGAATGCCATTTTTGATCAATTTAATGCGTCCTGATCTTACTGATCCCACAATTTTAAACAGTAATGTATATTGCACTAATTTCAAATTTTTTAAATTAATAGCGTGAATTTCGATTTCATGTTGTCTTCAACAGAGAAGATCAATGTAAATACTTCCTGTATCAACTAACTTGCATTATATATTCATATATGTAGCATTAAAACACTCTGCAGTTCTTGTCATGAATGAATCTGTCAGCTTTATTTGATGTATTCGTCACTTTGTCTCCACACAACTTGCATTTATAAATATTCTGTTTGCAATCTTTCGCACACCTGCCGATGAAAGATGAGCGCTGAAATATCAGTCAATATCCGCATCATGCGAAGCATGCAAATACAAGCACTACATCATCCCAGACACGGTGGATTGTCTCTGTATATATATTGTGACGAGCGTCCCGAAGCTTCATCAGCGTCACCCAGGAAACAAGCGAGGAACACCGGCTCCCGTCCTCGTCATATATATTGAATTAGCCTTCAGACACCAGCTTTGAAAATCAGAGGCTACTAATAAACAGAAAAATCGTTTATTGGAGAAACACAGAATGTAGACGTGTGACATCTCACCTGTCTGGCTGGTGGTGACGTTGACGGACACTAGTTGACGTGGACTGGGGCTGAGGTCTGACACTCCGTTAAGGGCTTCAATGCTGAAGGTGTAATTGGTGTGAGGCTGCAGTTCTGTGACCAGAACTCTGGGGTGTGTCAAGCCAAACTGCCTGGGGTTGAAATGTGGACCGCTGCCACAGGGAACGCACCTCTCACTGTCTCCCGCAGCCCCTGCTTCTCCAGAGCACTTCCTGCAGTGGACACTGTAGGTGACATCTCCACGTCCACCACTTTCACGAGGGAGACTCCATTCTAGAGTGACTGCAGTCTCGTTCACCATGGAAATAGGATTGCCGGGTGCTGAAGGTGGTCCTGATGAAAGCACACACCAGTAAAGCACATCAATTATGCACTTATCCAAATAAAATCATGACAATAAAATCAACACAATAATGGACTGGATGTTTCAATGCTTTATTTTTATTAATATTTAAGAAGCCACAAAGACCCTGCTTACTTGTGCACGCCATAGAGCGAGGGTCTGATTCGGCCCTGTAGAAGCCTCTCTCACACACACACTCTGAGGCCTTGTCCTGGTGGGAGTAGCTGTGTGGGGGGCACTTCACGCAGTACGCATCCATAGCGGAGGCCTTGTAGAAACCTGACCGACATGCTATTGAAGAAGAAGAATTTTTTTTTTCATTTAATTATTTATATACAGAAATATTTGCATTATAATAAATTACATAAATTATAAATGATATATAAAAAGTATAGATTATAAGTAAATATATATATATATATTAGAAAATAAAAATGAATAAATGATATATAAAAAGTATAGATTATAAGTAAATATATATATATATATTAGAAAATAAAAATGAATAAATGATATATAAAAAGTATAGATTATAAGTAAATATATATATATATATATTAGA